>NW_010166479.1:0-7118 GCF_000695765.1 Mesitornis unicolor
TCTGCTCTGATCTCCCCAGAACCCCCATCCCCGGGTTGTGCTGGGGGATGCTGCCGGGTGGCCCTGGGGTTGGTGATATGGGAAGTGTGGGTGGCAGGGGGTCCCCAACACCCTCCTCTGCTGCCTGGGCTGAGGAGATGAAGGAGAGGGTCAGGAGCCCTGGCTAGGGTGCGTGCTCACAGCCTGTTTTGGTGCTGGGGGACTCGTGTCCTCATGTACCCGCTGGCTTGGGTTATAGGGGAACCCAGCCCATCTGACACAGATTGGGTGCTGGGCAGGGAGCTCCCATGAGCTGGGGGGGGTCTCTTGGTGCGGAGGAGCAGGTGGCAGGTGCAAACAAAACACTCTCCCAGCCAATTTGTTCTCATTCCCTGCAAAGCTCCCTCCAGGTGTGCCCTTCACCCCTCCATGCCTCTCCTCTCACCCAGCCCTCTGTGAGCATGTCCCAGGCAGGCGAGCTAATGAATGGTTTGGGGTTTCTCTGGGACTTTTTCAAAGGCAGTGTCTGGGCTCAGAGGTCCATCTTGGCATGCCCAGGCTGGCTTTGGGCAGCAGTGAGTCCCTGCAGGTCTCCAAGGGACCTGCTTGGGGTTGTGGCTGGTTGGGATCTCTGTCAACAGGGGCTGGGCTGTCTCCTGTCAGGCATCCTGGGGCAAGCACCACCGCCCAGGTTGCAGAAAATGCCAGAGGTGGAGGTGAGAGCAAGGGCTGATCCCTGCCTTGGTGCCTCACCACTGCTCCCAGAGGAGCCCGCCCTGCATGGCTCCCCTCTTGGGCAGCACCCTGACCCCCTGGTCTCAAGGTGGGCACCCTTGGGATGGTCACCCCTGGAGCTGTGTTGCAGGCTCAGGGTGGCTCTGGGGATGGATCTGCCACTCCAACCCAAGCTGCATCCTTGGACCTGCTGGTGATGGGATCCAGCTGCCTGCCTGCACCCTCCCTGCCCATCTCCCTCCAGTGCTCCCGGGTTCAGCCCTTGCTGCCTCAGCATGTTTGTTTGGTGGAGAAATACCAAAGGGTCCTGATGGTGCCTGAGCGTTTTGAGGCATTGGTGCTTTCATTCCTTTCCGGCCATCTCCAAGTAAACACAGGGAAATAGGAATTTGCTGTCTTCCTCCTTTAAATAAACCTATTTGTGTGGGGGTGGGAAGGGCTCAGCCCCTTGGATGTCTCTTCCTTGTGTGAAACTTTTCCTTTTTAAGCAGAAAATAGCGTGTCTGTCCAGCCAGCTGGGCACTGGCCCGGGGTCAGAGTCCCTCCTCTCTCTCTGGGGATGTGCCTGCCCTGCGTGGGGGGGGTTGGGACCAGGCTCAGGGACCCCCTGCCTTGCTGCTGGAGGAGGCCAGGCTGTGCCAGGAGGTGAAGTGCCAGCCCTCAGCAGCGCCTGCGCGCTTTCTCTCTCCCAGTGTGCTGGGGGACTTGTGAGTCTCCTGGGGAAGTGGTTTGGGGGCGCACCAGCTGCGTGTTGACTCTCTCTCCCTGGGTGGGTTTCTGTAGGTGTCCATGTCCAGGTCTCTGCTGCTCCTTGGCTTCCCCGTTCCTGCCCCCCTGGCAGATGCCTGGGGGATGCAGGCAGGGAGAGGCAGGTGCCCTGCAGGGGGGAGCAGCAGCCCTCATCACACACCTCCCACAAGGGCCCTGTGGCCCCGCTGCCCCTAAGAGAGACTGGGGCATGAGTCGAAATGGGAGCGAGCCAAAAACTCTGTGCTCAGAGTTCAGATAGGCTGGAGTGTGTCCTTGCCTGATGCCTCGAGCTTTTTCTTGAGGAGCCGCCCAGGCTCTGGCAGAATAAACCCAGCTCCATTTATTTAGTGCATAGGAACTGGATGAACCTCTGAGCCGCCTTTCTGGGCTCCTGGGGTTTCCTCCCAATGGACCCCGTGGCTTGGTGGGAAGGTGATAGGAGCGCTACACCCGGGGCTTGGTAACGCTTGTGAATTCCTCAGCTGGCCCAAAGCTAAAGGGGAGGTGATTCATAAAGCCCCGCTTGTTCGGGAGCGCTCCTTGCCTGTGCTGAATGAACGCTGGCAACTATAACTTCTTGGATGCCTGGGATTGCAGCCGTGGATCGTGTATGAGAAATGCCACCGCGTCCCGTTCCCGGCCCACCAATGCCAGCAGTTCTGGGTACCGCTGGAAAACTCATTTCCAGCCTGCCTGTTGCTTCATGCTCCCTGGAAAAATCCAGTGGGCTCCTCCCTGTGCAGTCAGGAGGATGTGGGCGTTTCCTGAGCTTCAGAATGAGCTTTTTTCCTTTAAAAAGCACAGGGAAATATAAAAATAGTTTTCTGGCTTTTTTTCTAATTTTTTTTTTTTGGAGGTCTGTGACACTGTTTCCCGGCATGGCTCGGACTAACGTTCCTGCTCTGGGGAGGCTGGCGGGATGAGGTGAATGTTTAACCAGCGGAGCGGCGCTGCTGGGGCCGGTTCCCATTCTGTGCTGGCAGGTGGTGGTGGTTGGGGTTAGGGTTGAGTTTGGGTGTCTCTTCTGGCAGGAAGTGCCAGAGGGACCAGAGTCGCCTGAAGCCAAACAGCCGCACATTTCCCCAGCTCCCTTTTGCATCGCCGGCCTTAAATGAGTTTTGCAGGGTCGCTGGGAGCCCTGGCCAACCCTTTCCGCCTCCTGTCCTCCCTTCCCAGGGAACTGCGGGGGATCGCAGCGGCGGGGGGTTTCCTGTTTTCCCATCCCGAGCACAAGGCAGGCGAAAGCCCCAGGGATGCAGCAGGCACATGTGCAGAGGGGTCCATTGGCAAGCGGCTTTCAGGGAGCTCTCTGCATGTGCTGGGGTGTCTCAGGGCTGGTGGGAGGCTGCTGCACTGCTCGTGCGAGGATGGCTTTAGGAAGGGGCGTCCTAAAAACACTTGGGAGTCACCCAGTAGACCCAGGGCTTGTCCCAGCTGTGTTTGCAGCTGGAGCAGCAAGGTGGCTCTCTGGGGATGGTTTGCAGGCGGGGCGTCAGAGGGGGTCTAAGGACATGGACACGGACCCATCCAGCTAGGAAGTGAGGAGGGTCCGAGCCCGGTGTGCTCGGAGGGGCCTGCAGCTGATGCCTGACCCCGCTGTCACGCTGATGTCTCGAGCATGCTGGAGGAGAGAGGTGCAGCGAGACGTGGGGTGCTCACGGGGTGCTCTCTCTACCGAGCACCGTGCCGGTGGGGCAGCTATGCAGAAGTTCAAGCTCCAGAAGCCGCTCTGCAATTAAGGAGTAACTGCTGTCCTTGGCTCTGGGCACCGGCCGTTGGGAGACTCGGCCCGCCAGCGGCCAGGCAGGAGGGCCAGCAGGGCTTTATTTTGATTACAGCCGTCCCTAACAAAGGAAGCGGCTCTTCAAGCGCAGCCGGTGTCGCAGTTGCACGTCAGCGTTGGCACGGCCAGCGCTGAGGCTGGCTGGGCCCCTCGGGTGGCTGCCTGCTCCGATGTCTCAGGGCAGCCACTCCCAGAGCGTGCGTTGCCCTTGCAGAGCAGTAACTAAGGATGCACCAGTTCCCCGCTCCCCACGCAGGGTTGGGCTGACTAGCATCAGCTTTTCCCTCAGGAAGACAGTGTGAGCTATAGAAAATTATCTGTGGGAGGATGGGACGGGACGGTGTGAGGTCTTGGCCCCCTTGCTCTCACGTGAAGCACGTTTTGTGGAGCTGCTGCTTCTCCTGTGTGGTGTGTGGTGTGGTGCCGGCGTCTCTGTGTGCTCCCAGCCTTGCAGGGAGCTAGGGCTTGGCTGCTGTGGGACACATGGATGTGCCCGCAGGGGTTGTGCCAGGGGTTTGTGCTCTCCCTTGCCTTTGGGGAGTGGTGCTGCTGCTGGGGCCAGAGGTGCTGGAGGCCAGGGCTGGTCCTGGGGCACTCCATTTGGTGTCTGGCTTGTGGGGCTCTACACCCACATCTCGGGCCCCAGGCAGAGCTCCTTGAGTTCCCGTCCTCCCTCCCTCTCCCTAGCAGGAGCACGGGGATGGGGAGAGGTGAGGTGACGGGGCTGGAAAGGAAAGGTGAGGAAAGGCGGAGCAGGAACGCCCAAGCGAGAGGTAATGGAAAGTCTGTCACTCCAGTGTTGCAATCAAACACGGAGCCCGGAGCGTGTGCCGTGGTGCTGATTTTGGCTGTGGTGGGGTGGTGGTGCCCATGGCTCCTGCCAATGGACTGTGAGGCCCTGAGGCATGCAGGGAGGTGATGGTGGGGGACAGGTCCTGGCATTCGGGTGGGGAGAGCTCTCCCACCAGCCTGCTGTGCACTTACCAGTGGGCAGCTCTGGTGCAGGGGGGTCTGGAGCATCCTCTCCTGCTGCCGTCTCTGTTCACACTGCATTACCCACAGCCCTGGACCAAGCTCTGGTTGGAACTGGTGCTGCCCAATGGCTGCAGGAGACCATCAGTGTGGGCAGACGAGGAGCTATGGGCCTGGAGGGGCAGCCAGACAGGCTTGGCTGCTCAGTGTGTCCCCTTGCCCTGACATAGGCCAGGAAACTGTCTCATCCTCCCAGTGCTGCCCGCCAGAGATAGTATCTCGATGCGCAGGAGGAACACTGTGCTCTGGACCAGCAATTACCTAGGAAGGGATTTTACTCGTGTGGCTGGCTGTGCCCTGGCTCTTCACCGGCTGCTCTGCCCCTTGCTGTGTGATGGGGTGGGAGGAGGGCTACAGGTTGCCTGGCCTTCCTGGCCCGGGGTCCTGCCTGCAATGCCTTGCGTGTGGGTCTGTGCCATAGCAAGAAAGCAGCTGATTTCTTGGGCTCAGCACTGACTGAACCCTATGTCTGGCAAGAAACACTGCTGATCTTCTCCCAGCACAGCCACGGTCAGGCTGCCTGGCCTCAGAGCTGGAGGGATGCATCCTGTGCAGATGCTGCTGGATGAAGTACAGCAGACCCATGGAAAATGGAGAGGGACTTGCTGGAGGCTGCCCTGGCCCCATAAACCAGAGCGGGAGGTTTGAGGCTCAGGGCCAGGAAAGTGCCTGCAGTCAGTGAGGTTTTGTCGGCAGAGGCAGGGAGCAGCGGGGGGGATGGGTGTGCATTAGGGCTGCGGCTGGAAATCAAACAGCCCTCACTCACGCCCCAGCGGCTCGACTGCATGCAGGCTCGGGTCCTGGGGAAGCCTCGCCTCCCAGTCTGGGGTATTCCTCCTTTTCCGTGGGGAGGGGACGGCTCTGCTCCCTTTCGAGGCCATACTGAGCTGGCTTTGTTGCACGCTTGGAGGGAGCCCAGGAAGCGAGCGGCTCAGGGCCGGAGGGCTCGCCTCGCCTTGCTGCGGGGGAGCTAAATATATACGTCCTGGCCACAAAATCACAGTGTGGCGTAACCATCGGCACAGACTGTGTGACGGGGAGAGGAGCTGCCTGGCCGTGCCTAAGGAGGGCAGGAGGGGACAGGGTGAGGGATGTGGGAAGGCAGCGCAGACCCTTCCCTGGGGGCTGGCGGAGCACCACGTCTGGCGGCACAGCCCGGCATGGCCGGCAGGAAATCCCCAAGCCATCCCTGCGCCTTTCTCATCTCGGCCGTGCTGCCAGGGACTGGGGAGGGGACGAGGCTGCCGGCTGCTGGGCTCTCGGCTTTGTTTCCAGCCATTTACCAGGCTCCTTTCCCTGCGCTTGTCTCTCCTATTCATTCCTTTGTGCCTGCGACTGCTTTGAAGCACATCTGTCTTTGAAGCACATCTGTCGGTCAGACAGCATCCCTCTCCTCCAGGGTTGCCTGTCGCTGGGTCCCTATGGGAATTTGGCATCTTTATCGCTGGATTGGGCTTTGTCAGCCCTTCCCTGCATCCTCCCTGGGCTGTGGTGGGATGGATGGGGCACAGCCCAGTTTTTTGCAGAGATGCTACTGCTGCTACGGTTGCTTTTGCTGAATAAGCCTCCGGCTGGAAGCAGCACTGACGTCAGGCTGTGGAAATACCTGTGTGAGGGCCTGGAGCCGGCTTGGCGTGGCCCCTGCTGCTGAGGCTGGGAGGAGGGATGCTCCCTTCCCACCCTGAAAAGATGCACCCACCTCTGGCCCGCGCCAGCTGCCTTGCCTGGGCACGGCAGTAATTGAGGGCTGAGCCGTGTTGTCTCTGGGGTGGGGCTCCCACAGAGCCGTGGGGAGCAGACTGCCTCGGCACCCCCAGCATGTGCTTTCCTGCTCCTAGCCTCTGATTTCCCCCACTCTGGTGGTGTCCCTTGTCGAGGTGGGCTGCACCCCCTGCATGGTGTAAACCCACCCCACGGCTACGTCCTGCATCTGGCCATGTATGCGGCCATGCCTCCACCTCTCCTCCCTGGGAGCGTTTCCCCCAGGGGAGAGGTTTATTACCAATGGGCACCCAGTGCCCACCTGTCTACAGTGAGGTGGGGAACCCAGGGCAGGCAAACCCCGAGCAGGCAAATCCTGAGTCACGCACATTTGGCAGAGGCCAGATTTCTGCAGTCGAGTACCATTTACTCTGACCATCCCAGGCGCTGCTTTGCCCCAGGATGCTCTTGTAGTGCTGATGGTGGGGTGTCCCCCTGGAATTGTGGGGTGCAGAGTGGGACTCCCCAAAGCAGCTGCCCAGGGTTCTCTGCTGCGGTGGGAGGATGTAGCCAGAGATTTCTCCTCTGGAGCTGATGCAATGGTGGAGCAGATGTGGCTGGGTGACAGGAAATCTCCGCGGTGATTTATGGGGCAGCGTGGCCACGGGCAGGACGCTGCTGCCCTGGAAATGGGCTGGGGTGGCTCCAAGCTGCTTCCTCTGCTCTGCATGAACAATGCTGCCTGGAAAGCTGTCCCGGCTGTGCCGGCCCCAGCCGCGGCCCCTGGGAGCCCTTGTTTGCAGCCAGAGATTGCCTGACCAATGCTTTGTGGCATTTCCACCTGCAGGCAAGGGAACCTGCGGTTCCCCAGCAGTCCCTGTGTCCCGGTAGCAGGATGGGGCACAGGGCCCCCTCCTCCCTCCTGCCCTGTTCCCCGCCAGGGGCTGCGGGTCCCAACAATGTCCCTCTTGCTCTGTGTGGCGGAGGAGTGCATTTGTCAGGGAGCAGCGAGGATTTACAGCTGCCTGAAATATTAGTGGGATGGGGGCATCTCATCTCACAGGGGCAGGAAAGACCTGGTGTGGGTTGTGGCCGGCTGTAATTGCAATGGCCTCTGGAAAACATCCGCCAGGAGTTT
>NW_010166480.1:0-3285 GCF_000695765.1 Mesitornis unicolor
ACGGATGGGATCCCCATGGCCCAGATCCCCATGGATGGGATCTCCATGGCCCAGATCTCCATGGATGAGATCCCTGTGCCCCAGACCATGGGATCCCCACAGCCCAGATCTCCACGGATGGGATCCCCACGGCCCAAATTCCCATGGATGGGATCCCCATGGCCCTGACCATGGGATCCCCACGGCCCAAATTCCCATGGATGGGATCCCCATGGCCCTGACCATGGGATCCCCACGGCCCAAATTCCCATGGATGGGATCCCCATGGCCCTGACCATGGGATCCCCACGGCCCAAATTCCCATGGATGGGATCCCCATGGCCCTGACCATGGGATCCCCACGGCCCAAATTCCCATGGATGGGATCCCCATGGCCCTGACCATGGGATCCCCACGGCCCAAATCTCCATGGATTGGATCCTCATGGCCCAAAACCCCACAGAAGTGATCCCCATGGCTCAGATCTCCATGGATTGGATCCCCATGGCCCAGACCATGGGATCCCCATGGCCCAAATCTCCACAGATGGGATCCCCATGGCCTAGATCTCCACAGATGGGATTCCCATGGCCCAAACCCCCATGGATGGGATCCCCATGGCCCTGACCATGGGATCCCCATGGCCCAAATCCCCACGGATGGGATCCCCATGACCCTGACAATGGGATCCCCACGGCCCAGACCTCCATGTGGGTGGCATCCCCATGGTCCAAGCCCCCGCACACGGGCTCCCCATCACCACAACCTCTTCACTCAGGGTCCCCACAGCCCAGATCTCCACGGATCCACCGGGACGGGAATCTCCAGGATCTCCCGGCCCGAACCCAGGTTTCCCCTCGCCGCCAGCAGAGAGCGAGATCAGCACCTCCAACTCCGTGATTCACTCCTAACCCCGGCCTTTCCTTGAGTCAGGGCTCACCTCCTTGGGCTTCTCCACCCTTAATTAGCCGTTAATTGCCTCGCGCTGCAATTACAGGGGCCCAGAGGTGCCTTTGCGTCACTTTTCGCAGCTCCCGTGCCCGCATCGCGGTCCTGGTGTCACCCCCAGGGCCGAGGACATCCAGGTTGGGGTGGCTTTAGGGGCCAAATCGGTGTCTCAGATCCATTTGGGGCCTCCCCGTGGCGAGGAACCGTGGGAAAAAGTGGGTTTGACCTCCCCAAAAATAGAGGTCCTCAGGGTTGGTGGCCTCTGCTGGAATTTGGGGACACCAAACCCCGTCTCACACCCGGGGACAGGACACAACGGGGTCCCCCATCACTGCCACCACCCCTGGTGGCACCGACGGGGTCACCCCGGTGTCACCTCCCACCTTGGGGGACCCTCCTTTGGGGCTGGGGGAGCGAGGACAAGGAGGTGACACCTCTGTGGGGTTGGGGCCAGTGGCCACGTGGGCCTCTGGGGTTGGGGCCAGCGGAGGGACAAGTGTCACCCCCCTCCTCGTCCCCGTGTCCCTTTGAGTCACCAGAAGCCACACGCGGGCTTGGCAGCGGGACAGGGCCTCGCCCATCGCTCGCCCACGTCCTCGGCGTTACTCATCGGGGTGGCAAAGGGAGGTGGCACCGAGGTGACGTCCTCCGGGGGCCGTGTCCCACGCCGTGGGGCAATGGGGGGCTCTGTTTGGGGGGTGGGAGCTTGGCTCCCCCCCCCCACTTTTGTGTGTGCCAGTCACTGTGTGCTTGTGCGTGACGGGGGGTGATGCGTGGAGGGCGGGATGGGGGAGGTGGTGGAGGGAGGGGTGGGCCAATGGATGGGCAGATGGATGGAGGGGTGGGCCAATGGATGGACACATGGATGGAGGGGTGGATGGAGAAGATGATGGAGGGATGGATGGATGGATGGATGGATGGACAGAGGGATGGACCAATGGATGGACAGGTGGATGGAGAACTAGAGGGACAGATGGACAGATGGATGGAGGGATGGACGGAGGGATGGACAGAAGGATGGACCAATAGATGGACAGATGGATGGAGGGATGGATGGACACCTAGCTGGACCAATAGATGGACAGATGGATGGAGGGATGGACAGAAGGACGGACAACCAGATGGAGAGATGGATGGAGGGATGGATGGACACTTAAATGGACCAATAGATGGACAGATGGACAGATGGATGGATGGAGGGGTGGACGGAATGGAGGGATGGACAGAAGGATGGACCAATAGATGGACAGATGGATGGAGAACTAGAGGGACAGATGGACAGATGGATGGAGGGATGGAGGGGTGGACACTTAAATGGACCAATAGATGGACAGCTAAGTGGACAGATGGATGGAGGGATGGACAGAAGGATGGACAACCAGATGGATGGAAGGATGGATGGGCACTTAGCTGGACCGATAGATGGACAGATGGACGGACAGATGGATGGACGGATGGATGGAGGGATGGAGAAATGGACCAGTAGATGGACAGATGGACGGACAGATGGATGGAGAAGATGATGGAGGGATGGACAGAAGGATGGACCAATAGATGGACAGATGGATGGAGGGATGGACCAATAGATGGACAGATGGATGGAGGGATGGACAGAAGGATGGACAACCAGATGGAGAGATGGATGGACGGATGGATGGAGGGATGGATGGAGAAGACGACGGAGGGATGGACAGAAGGATGGACCAATAGGTGGACAGATGGATGGAGGGATGGATGGAGAAGACGACGGAGGGATGGACAGAAGGATGGACCAATAGGTGGACAGATGGATGGAGGGATGGATGGAGAAGACGACGGAGGGATGGACAGAAGGATGGACCAATAGGTGGACAGATGGATGGAGGGATGGATGGAGAAGACGACGGAGGGATGGACAGAAGGATGGACCAATAGGTGGACAGATGGATGGAGGGATGGACGGACGGATGGAGGGAGGGAGGGACGGACACCTAGCTGGACCAATAGATGGACAGCTAAGTGGACAGATGGATGGAGGGATGGACAGAAGGATGGACAACCAGATGGATGGAAGGATGGATGGGCACTTAGCTGGACTGGAGAGCTGGATGGATGGAGGGATGGACAGACAGATGGACAGAGGGATGGACCAATAGACGGACATCTGCGCGGAGGGACGGACGGGCTGGGGAGGGGGGCAGGAAGATGGGGAGATGAAGGTGGGGCGGGCAGATGGACGGACAGATGGACAGCCAGGGGCAGAGGCGGACAGGAGGACACGGAGGTGGACGGGCAGATCCCCGGACAGGCTGAGAAAGGCAAGGACGGACAGATGGACAGAGATAGAGGCGGAAGGATGGGCAGACAGACGGACGGGCG
>NW_010166481.1:0-2944 GCF_000695765.1 Mesitornis unicolor
CCGGACGCCAGGACGCTGGGGTGCCCAGCGCCACCATGGCCCAGGTCTGGGACGCGGGGATGACGTCGGGCAGCCGGTCACGGAGCTCCAGCAGCGAGGCCAGCCTGGCCCCCCGCTACCTCCTCAGCAAGCAGAACCGCCTGCTCAACGGGACCACCCGCAGCGCCCGCACCGCCTCCCCCATGGGCCGTGTCATCCTCATCAACACCCCTATTGAAGGTGTGTGGGATGTCCCACCTCGGCCCAGGTTCCCCGGGTCTGGGAGCAGGGAGAGTTGTCCTGGGACTGGGGACATCCTCAGCAAGAGAGACATCTCCTGCCTGTTGCCTGCACTCAGCCTGAGTGACATGTCCCATCCCCACAGCCAGCAGCAATGAGAGCGACATCATCAACGCCATCACGGTGGAGAAGAGCGTGGACGGCAAGCTGGGCTTCAGCGTCCGTGGTGGCTCTGAGCATGGGCTGGGCATCTTCGTCAGCAAAGTGGAGGAGGGCAGCGCTGCTGGTAAGTGGGATGGGATGAGGGATACTGGTGGGGTCAGGCGTGTGCCAGCAAGACCCTCTCAGGAAACTCCCAGTGTCACCCTGCTGCAGTGGTGACGCCACCCTTCCTGGCCATAGCATTTTCAGGCTGCTCATGGGAAGGGCTGGGGATGGGAGTTGGCAGTCCTGTGCTGATGGGTCTGAGCTTCAGCCAGGCCATCTCTAAGCCACAGGGAGGTGACAACCCTCTGTGTCTGACACAGTGCAATTGTTGGGTATCCTCACCTCTGTTCCTATGGGGTTCGGGTCAGGCTGGGGACATGTTTATGAAGGAGATGGGGTGCTAGGCAAAGGCATCCGTGCTGGGTCAGGTGCCCAGCCGAGCTGCATGCCCCTTGCAGAGCAGGCTGGGCTGTGTGTTGGTGACAAGATCACGGAGGTGAACAGCGTGAGCCTGGAGAACATCACCATGAGCAGTGCTGTCAAGGTCCTCACCGGCAACAACCGCCTCCGCATGGTGGTTCGACGGATGGGCCGCGTGCCAGGCATCAAGTTCTCCAAAGAGAAGACAGCATGGTGAGCTGGGTGTTCCCCGTGCCTGCATCCCAGAGCCCAGCTCCATGGAGAGCATGGTGGGGAGGCTTGGATGGGGATGCTGGGGGACCTCCAGGGTAGGAGGGGGCATCGGAGGTCCCCAGTGAAGATGGGGAGAGCCCAAGGTGGGGCACAGGGTGGGGCAGGAAGGTCTTGAGCAGGCAGGGTGGTTGCAAGCCTCATCCTTATCCTCAGCATCCCCCATCCCCATCCCTCTCATCCACTGGGTAACACCAGTGTCTCCATCCCACTGGAGGGTGAGAGCTGGACCCCTGAGCCTCCCCCCAACACTGTGGCCATGCTCCAGGGTGGACGTGGTGAACAGGCGTCTGGTGGTGGAGAAAAGCGGCTCAACGCCATCAGAGAGCGGCTCTGAGGACGGGCTGCGGCGCATCGTCCACCTCTACACCACCTCCGATGACTACTGCCTAGGCTTCAACATCCGTGGCGGCAGGGAGTTTGGCCTCGGCATCTACGTCTCCAAGTACGGCTTCCCTGTGGGGCATAAGGGGGATGCCCCGATCCCCACTCTGCTTATGCTGGGGCTTGGCACCCCCTCCCTCGCTGAGCCTCCTACCCTCCTAAGAATGCTGGCATCACCACTGTGGGTGCTGGGGCACGGGGCCACCTGGGTAGAGCTGTGGGGCAGGAGCAGGGCTCCACTGAGGGCTCAACCCCATCCTACCTGCCCCCTGCTGCCCTAGGGTGGACCCCGGGGGGCTGGCAGAGCAGAATGGCATTCGGGTGGGAGACCAAGTCCTTGCAGCCAACGGAGTCAAGTTCGAAGACATAAGCCATAGCAAGGCAGTGGAGGTGCTCAAGGGGCAGACCCACATCATGCTGACCATCAAGGTACCAGTGCCCAGTTCCACGGGACCCCTGGATGAGGCGGTGGGTGGGTGCGTCCCCACGCTGGCGCTGCCCCAGCTTGGCCCAGCGCCCATGGGGCTGGTGCAGCCCCAGCTGGTTGGGTTTCAGGCAGATGTGGGTGGGGATATGCATTATTCATGGCTGGTACCAGATCAGGTTCACCCAGAGCAGCTGGCGTATGCTGACCCCCATGTCCTCTCCCCCTGTGCCTAGGAGACTGGCCGATTCCCTGCCTACAAGGAGTTGGTGGCCGAGTACTGCTGGCTCACTCGCTGTAAGGACAGTGCTGCGCGGGTACCCATGGGGACGCTGGACTGGGGCATGGAGAGGGGTGGGACCCCCTGTGAAAGGGGCATCCAGCCCTGGTGGGGAGGGAGAAGGTCCATGTGCCATGGGATCCCATGACCTTGGAGGGATATGAAGCTCCTTGTGCCACAGGCAACATCCTCACAGTCCCCATGGCCTTGCAAGGTCCCACCTGTCCCACATTCTTCTTTGGGACATGAAGGACCTGTGCCATGGCCAGCAGCCCAGTGGTCCCTGTGATCCTGGAGAGTCCCATGTGTCCCCATCCTTGCAGGGGACATGAAGATCCCTATGCAATGGCCAGCAGGCCCTCCAGTCCCCATGACTGCATGGGTCCCCACATGCCCGGTGTCCTGTCTCCTACCTCCCTGTGGTCCCGCAGCCTGTAACCCCTTGTCCCCACTGTGCCTTTGCAGTGACCAATGGGCAGCTGCAGCAGCTGTCTCAGACCTCTGAGACCAGCTCCTCCATCTCCTCCTACTCCTCGGGGCCAGCGCCAGCGGTGGTGAATGGTCTGGGGACAGCCACCCCCGGGACCCCCACCCGCACCGTGGACGTAGCCATCTCCACGGAGGATGGGCCACGGCGGGGCTGGGCGCGGGAGCGTGCTGAGCGGGCCATGCAGACTGAGCCGGCCACCGAGGGGCTGCCAGAGACGCGGCGCATGGTGCGGCCCCCCGAGCTGCTGCGG
>NW_010166481.1:3091-5575 GCF_000695765.1 Mesitornis unicolor
GGCTCCAGGGCATGGCTTCACGTGTGGGACTCATCCCTGTCTGAGGTCCCCGTCCAACCCTGCACCCCCAGTCCTGGATGTCTCACAGCTCAGCTTCTGACCCACGTGGAGCCTGTCCCCCCACTCCGGTACCCTATATATTCATATGGATACCTGGCCCTTACTCCTGGGCATCCCATAGCCGAGTCCCTGGCCCCTACCCCAACACCCTATAGCCCCCATCCCATATGGACACCTGGCCACCAGCCCTGGACATCAAAAAAACCCCCGAAACACCCCAAAACTCATCCCCACAGACCCTGGAGCCCCCATGCACCCCACAGCAGGTCTCTTTTTCAGTCACTGCCTCCCAGTAGTCCCCTTTGCCCCACCAGGTTCCCAGCCCAGGCACCTTTCGAGCCCTCATACACCATTTGGAATGGCATCCTCTGGCTCCCTCATGTCCCCCTCTCTGTCCCCAGAAGAGAAGCGGAAGAAGGAGAAGCCAGAGGGCCAAGAGGCACGGGGGCCCCCCCCAGGGCTGCATCGCTCCAAGACCCTCGTCAACCTCTTCTTCAAGGGGGGCCGTGCCACCAGCCAGAGCTGGGCTCCCCTCAGCCAGGAGCCCCCTGCCTCCGACCGCTGGGCACACGCCAAGTCCCCAGGGCGCCCCGATGGGGACAGAGGTATCGGGCTGGGGGACGGGGTAGGGAAGAGACCTGACTTGGGACCAGTCACCCTTTTGCACCACAGCCCTGTTTGGCACCCCTGGCATGGGAAGGTCATGGGTAGGGGGTCCCCAGGCATGCAGTTACGGCGATGGGCAGCGATGCCACTGGCCCCTGTGGGCCCTCACCCCTCTCTGTCTCCCTTGCAGTAGGCGCTGTGCAGAAGTTTGTCATCCGGAGCCTGAAGCGGGGTAACGGGGGGTGCGCATGTGTCTGGGGGGGAGCTCTGGGGTAGGCTCTGCATGTGCCTGGCCCCACAATGAGTGTCTGTCTGACTCTAGCATGGAGTGAGCTGGTGGGATGGGGGAGCATGGGAGAGTTTGTGGGGTGCCCAGGGTGGTCCCTGCCCTGCTGGCCATCCCTCCGTGCTGTGCTCCCCTCAGAGAAAAGCCGGCGTGCCAGTATCCTGGGGCCTGGGGGCATCGCCACTCTGCAGTCCAATGGCAGCGACCCCGAGGCCCGGCTCCCGCACATCCAGGACACCGCTGCGCGGCTCCTCAGCCCTGATGAGGTGACGGCCGTGCTCCGACACTGCTCCCGGGTACGGCACTGCAGACAGGGTATGGGCAGGGTGCGGACAGGGCAGCACCAGCAGCTCCTGCATCCTGGGGTGGGCACTGTGACCAGAGCTACATGCCCACATTAAGCTCAGGGGAGGTAAACTGAGGCACAAGGGGGTAGGCACCCATCTGCTGACACCATTCTTGTGTCTGCAGTACCTGCATGAAGGCAGTGTGGAGGATTTGGTGCGACCACTGCTGGCCATCCTGGACCGTCCCGAGAAGGTCCTGCTGCTGCGGGATGTGAGGTGGGTGATGCTCCGGGAGTAACCCAGTACTGCCCACCCTTGCACATGCTCTTCAGCTCCAGTCATGCTTCATCCCAGGGGTGGTCACCACCTGTCCTTCCCTCTTTGCCCCCACAGGAGCGTGGTGGCCACCACAGACCTGGGCCGGTTTGACAGCATGGTGATGCCCCTGGAGCTGGAAGCCTTTGATGCCCTGAAGAGCCGCTCAGGTAGAGCCCAATTTCCTGGAGACCTTGGCCGAGGCGGGCAACAGGTGAGGGTGGGCACAACCCTGGGGGTCACCGGCGGCTCTCCCTGCCCACAGTGCGCTCGCCTGCCCTCCGCCCAGCCCACCATGATGTCCCCCCCAAGAGACACCTCATCACACCAGTGCCTGGTGAGTACCACCCTATGAGATCTGCCTGGCCCCTGGGCTTCCCTGTGCCAGGGCACACCAGGAATGGGTGGGGGTGAGCAGGGACAGGGGCAATTTGGGGGTAAAGGGAGGTGGGAGTCAAGGAAGGGTGAGCTAGGATGCCTAGGTGCAGAGGGTCCCAAGGGAGGGGAGGTCTGGTGTCCCTGGGTGGTCCTGGGGTGGCAAGATCTGTGGACCCTGGGTGCTGGGGGGGCTTGGGGAGGAGGATCTGGAGTCCCTGGAGAGAGCTGGAGTGTCTGGGGCCCTAGAGGAGGAGTTGGGTGTTCATGGAGGATGAGGAGCTGGGGCCATTGGTGATGAGGGGGTCCCTGGGTGGAAGGGCTCCCCAGGCTTTGGGGTCCCCGGGGATACCTGGGTAGCGAGGGTCCTGGGGAGCAGGGCTGTGAGGTCCAGGAGGATCCTTGGGTGGCAGAGGTCCCAGGGGGCAGGGCTCTGAGGTTCTGGGGGAAAACCCTGGGTGGCAGGGGTCCCAGGGAGCAGGGCTGTGGGGTCCTGGGGGATCCCTGAGCCCCTCTCGTTGCAGACTACCGGGGTGGCTTCCTGCTGGAGCCGGC
>NW_010166481.1:5906-7578 GCF_000695765.1 Mesitornis unicolor
GGCGGGGGAGGCGGCAGCCCGCCAATGGCCCTGGGGATGCTGGCGGGGAGGAAGAGGAGGAGGAGGAGGAGTACCAGCTGCTAACCGTCACCCTCTCCAAGCTGAAGCACTCGCTGGGTGGGTGGCAAATGGGTGAGACCCCAATGGTGGGGTGGGGGTGAGGTGGGGACCCCCATCCTGGCACTAGCATCACTGGGATGGGTGGGACGTCTTGGCAAGGGACACCCCATTTGGGGTGGACAGGGGAAAAAGTCTTGAGAACTTATCCAAAATTAGATGGGGAGAAGAGGAGCTGACCCTGCCCCAGCTACTCATCTGGGTAGGACCCACCAAAACAGGGCAGGACAGAGGCACAGCTGCCCAGGGGATGGGGTGCCAGGCCCAGGAATGAGTGGGCGTCCCAGCCTACCTGGGTGCACGGGTCTGACAGCTCCCTCACAGGGATCAGCATCTCCGGCGGCATCGAGTCAAGGGCGCAGCCAGTGGTGAAGATCGAGAAGATCTTCCCTGGGGGAGCTGCCTTCCTCAGCGGTGTCCTCAAGGTACAGGGGGACCTTGGGGAGACCTACTGCACCCTAGAGGGTGGGCTTGCATCCAGACATCTCCATCCCATGGTTCTGCTGGGTCCTGGCAGCACCTTGGAACCCCAAAAGCAGCTGCACTTCACCCCACTGTTTCTCTTGCGGGACCCAGGCTGGGCAGGAGCTGGTGTCGGTGGACGGGGAGAGCCTGCAGAACGTCACCCACCAGCGGGCTGTGGACATCATCCGCCAGGCCTACCGCAACAAAGCTAAGGAGCCCATGGAGCTGGTGGTGCGGGTGCCTGGAGCCCCCCCCGAGTGATGTTGCACCCCTACTTCAAGGAGGCATCCCATGCTTTGTATGAGGTGGATGGCTCATTCCTGCACTGAGCTGTGGCCAGTCTCAGCACAGCCGGACAGCGCAAGGGCCAGCGCCACCTGCAGCACGACCCAAGGAGGTGGCAATGCTGGCGATGCAGGAGTGGGGCAGGCGGCCCCCAACCCTGCTCTGGCCACGCAGACTCAGCTCTGAAAAAAACCCATAGCCACGGGCTTGTTTTTAATCGGTGTTTCTGGGTGATACACAGGCAAGCCAGGCTCTGGGAATGGGACACAACCGAAATAAAGTACAAAAATCCCCCTCTGGAGCGGGGGGAGCGACCAAGCCAGAGCTGGGCACGGCCAGGCTTTTCCTTTGGTTTGACCCCTCTGGGGCCGCAGCTGGGCCCCCCATCTCTGCCTACCCCAGGGGGTGTCCCCAGTGTGTCCCCACCTGGCACCCCCAGCACCGTGCCCCTCTCCCCTGGCAGAATGGGCATCACAGGGGCATTGGCGAGGCTGGTTTTTTTTGGGGGGAAGAGAGGGATGCCAGGGGCAAGGGCATGGGAAGGCACTGAGGGCAAGCTGCCCTGTGGCAGGGGTGAAGGAGGCTGGGTGTGAACTAGGAGAGCTTGATATGTTTTGGTAGGTCCTATAAAAATAGAGTTATTTCAAATGGCACAGAATCAAGTCCCCTGACAAACACACGGTGGGGCAGGAGGGAGGCTGGCATGGGCATGGGCAGAGCACACGTAGTCCCCTCTGGAAGTGGCTGGGTGACAGTGCCAGGGAGGGACAAGAGGGAGGAGACAAAGCAGCCCTCCCCCTGCCCA
>NW_010166481.1:7648-7927 GCF_000695765.1 Mesitornis unicolor
AAAGGCCGGGACTCAGCTCCCACCTGGCCCCACATCTCATGGGCACCCCCCTGCTGCAGTGGGTGCTGACACACCCTCACCCCAAAACCTTGGTGCTGGGGAGGGGGCAGTGCTTGCGGTCCTCTCTGCCCCCACCAAGTGCCAGTGGTCTCTGCAGAGCCAGGGGAAGAGCAGGGATCCCCTGCCACCCCATGGCTTCCAAAATCCCAGGGGTTGGAGGCCCCCTCTTGCCCTCCAAGCACAGGGCAAGGACAGGCAGCGTCTCAGATCTCAGTGGCT
>NW_010166482.1:0-1265 GCF_000695765.1 Mesitornis unicolor
GGCACTGGGGGCCATGGTTTATGGCCATGGTTGGGTTTGGTTGAGTTGGGCTGCATCAAATCATTAAGGTTGGAAAAGATCTCTAAGATCATCAAGTCCAACCGACCCAGATCAAGACTTGATGACCTTAAAGGCCTTTTCCAACCTCAATGACTTGATGATTCCGTCATTTCTCCACCTCCCCCCTCCTCGTTTGGGAGCGGCCAGGCTCATCATCACCAGTGAGTGACCATGGCAGCTGGGGCATCCCCAACGCTCAGTGTCCCTCTTTAGATGCCACCGAGCCCCAGCTCTGTCCTGGTGCCCCCTGTTCTGCCACCTCCACAGCCTCCTCTGGGCTGGGACACTGCACGCTGCAGCACAGCAGGGAGGTGACAATGGTGACAGCAGTGGCCGTGGACAAGCGCGGGCAGCATCCTCGGCACCTGGAGCACCACCTGAGCGGTGCCATGGGGCTGTGCCGTGCGTGGCCCTGGAGGGTGGCACGGGCAAGACCCTTGGTATCACCATTGGTAACGGACATGGGGAGAGTAATTAGTCCACACCTCCCAGTGCAGATCCCAGCCTCCATCTGCCCCCTGTATCCCAGTTCTTCTGGGACTTAGGGAATCCCAGAATCCCCCCCGGCCCCCTCCTCGCAGCCCCTTCGCCCCAGTCCTCTCCTCGCCTCCCCCAGCCACGCGCAGGCCCACCCGTGAGGCCCACCTGGAAAGTAAAACCACTTCCTTAACCTCTGGCCTGAAATAAATTCATTTATTCACAGCGTTGTAGCGCAGTTCTGGTCAAAATCCACCCCCTTAGATTCAAAATTTCCTCTGGGGGAGAAAAAAAACCCAGCCTGGGGAGAAAATTCCCTTTTGTCTGGTCCTGATGATGCCAATGCTGCTGCATCCCTGGGCTCCTGCCTGGAGCATCCCCCAGAGCGCTGGGGGCTGCGTGGGCCCCCCACCATCCGAGAGTAAATCTCCTTGGGGTTTGGCTCACACTCGGGTCCAGCTGCTGGCAGCACCAGGGGGGAACACCCAGTCACTGGGTGTCCCCCCAGAACCCTCTCTGGGGGAGCACTGCAGCTCAGCAGCAGCCTGGCTGCTTCGAAAAGCCTCGAAATTGGGTGCAGGGCTGGGTCAGACAACTGAGACCAGTGAGGAGTGGAGTGCTCCAGGGGTCGGTACTGGGATCAGTGCTTTGTCAGCGACACGGCCGGTGGGATCGAGTGCACCCACCCAAGTCTGGGGTGACACCGAGCTGTGCGGTGACACCTGGAG
>NW_010166483.1:0-8085 GCF_000695765.1 Mesitornis unicolor
ATTCTGTGATTCTGTGTGAAAACCCCGGGAAGACTCAGCTGTGAACAAAAATAAAATCTACTACTATGATAAGAATAACATCATTGTTACATTATTAGAATATGCAAAAATAACATTACAGTTTTACAATATACATGCACATCTCTATATATTTCAGTTCATATCACCCTGATGTGCCTGTAGGCATTCTGAGGTACAACAGGAGCCAGGGGAGTTGCAGGTCAGAGTCTGGCATGACACAGGAGGACGTGGGCTGTGCCGATGGAGATATGGGCTGATGGCTATCAAAGTTCATGGTCTGACAGCTTTTACATCACCACCTTTCCAGAGATGAATCAGAAATCTTGGAGGCAAAGTGCCCATGCACTCAGCAGGGCCAGCTTAGCGCCTCCCTCGCAACCCTAGGGGCTGGGGACCCCTCAGTCCTGCACCTGAAACATCTCAGGTGTCCCAGAGACACCAAGGTGGGGGACCATGTCTCTTCTAGGGGGCCAGCATCCAAAAAGGGTGTGTAAAACTGGATGGGTTTGCATGCTGCATACAAAAGTAATGTTTTCCTAAAGCAGCAATATATCCCAGCCTTCCAGGGCTGAGGAAGACACAGAATTATTACGCTAAAAATAGTTCTATCACATTCCCATAATGGCCAACAGGAAGCAGAACATTTCTGTCCAGTTCTTAGAAAGATGCAGATGACTGCTTACATCCCTCTAAGATGATGAAGCATCTTCCACTAAAGTAGAAGAGAAAGAATGATGTTAGCGTTTGCTGAGAAAGCACATTTCTAACACTGCACGTCCACAAATTTTGCTGTGGGGAATCTCAACAGGGGACACTGTCAGTCCCTCTGGGTCATCAAACTGCCCCAGGAGCCAAAGCCGAAAAATGTGACATTAATTTACTGATTGCTCAGATAAAGAGTTCCCTGATCACCCAACCCAACCTTTGGGCATTCGGCCAGGTGTGGTATCCCAAGGGGTTACTGCCTTTGGCAAAACCTTGAGCAGATCTGTCCTGGGACCTGAGGCAAGAGACCATCTCAATCCAAATTACCCCTGCAAAACAGACGTACATGCGTATGTATATGCCCTTTTTCCTTCGGCATATGGAAATGGTGTGGCTCGACTTGTCATGACTTAAACAGAATACCTGCTTGGAAATAGCTTTAGGAGCAGCTTTAGCTTTCAGTCAGCAGAGAGCTCTAAAAGCCAGGCCCTGGTGCCTTTTCTC
This sequence comes from Mesitornis unicolor, assembly GCF_000695765.1. Lineage (NCBI taxonomy): Eukaryota > Metazoa > Chordata > Aves > Mesitornithiformes > Mesitornithidae > Mesitornis > Mesitornis unicolor. The sequence goes on from NW_010166483.1 coordinate 1,231, forward strand.
TGGCTGCCCACTCCCAACCAGTCTGGTATCTGCCCCAAGCAGTTTCTCAGTCACAGGGGGCGCAGAGTCCACCAGATGGAAAATTCTGTAGCACATTCAGAGCTATCTCATGCCTTCAACCTTTACTCTCCTTCCCGAGAGATGAAGATTCATGATTTCTACGAACGCTTCAGATGCTGCATCAGGGTGAGTTCACATCCTTTCTGCCCATTCATTTCTTCCCCCTGTTTGCAAGACCTCAGAGTTGTTGCACTTCCTCCTGCCTCTCCTGCCAACGCTCTGCGTCCCTCCAGCACCGCAACAGCCCTTCTCCTTCCTGGGACATGGCAAAACTGGGACTGGGCATTTCTCACTGATCTCTCTGCCATGCAGCTTCCAAAAGAAAGAGGGAAGGCATCTGAAGGGAGGAAGGTGAGACTCTCCAAAACACAGCAAATCTCAGCCGAGAGGAAATGCCATCTCAGGTCCAGCATCACTTTTCACTAGGAGACTAGGGCTACAAAGATGATCAAGGGAGTGGAGCATCTCCCTTATGAGGAGCGGCTGAGGGAGCTGGGTCTCTTTAGTTTGCAGAAGCGGAGACTGAGTGGAGACCTCATTCATGTTTAGAAATATTTAAAGGGTGAGTGTCACGAGGATGGAGCCAGGCTCTTCTCGGTGACAAACAACGATAAGACAAGGGGTAACGGACACAAACTGGAACACAGGAGGTTCCACTTAAATTTGAGAAGAAACTTCTTCTCAGTGAGGGTGACAGAGCACTGGACCAGGCTGCCCAGAGAGGTTGTGGAGTCTCCTTCTCTGCGGACATTCAAAACCCGCCTGGACGCCTTCCTGTGCAACCTCATCTGGGTGTTCCTGCTCCGGCAGGGGGATTGGACTGGATGAGCTTTGGAGGTCCCTTCCAATCCCTAACGCTCTGTGATTCTGTGATTCTGTGACTCCTAAAGCACCATCCAGGACATCCCCAGATAAATTGTGCTGAGCATTTAAGATCGTGCTTTATCAAATCTCATTTTATTTGAATTGAATCAGTCTTTAAATTAAGCAGCTTCATTATCTTTGTCAGAAGGCCACACACCAGCTGGCAGTGCACAGCCTCCACCCCGGGGCTGTGTTTCCTGCCCCTGGCCCTGTGGACCAGAGCACTTTGGTTGAGATGAGCAGCACTGGCTGGGGCCACAGCTGAGCTTAGGGACCCGAGAGCTTTTCCTCCAGCAACACAGTGGCAAACTGCTTGGGACAAGAGGCTGGGGCAGCAGGACAGCCTGGAGGAGAAGGGATGTCCCATGGGATGGGCAGACCAAAGGTGACCTTTGCAGACATCAGCCGATGTTGGGTTGTTTTTGTTTCCCCGGGTTTTGCAGTCCCCGAAGTGCCCATGTCCTGGGGTGGGCAAAGCACCACTTCCCACACGTGATTTCTCACCCACCGGACTTTTGAGGGGAAGTGGAGGGGCTGGAGCTACTGAACTGGAGGTGATCTCCCTTCCAGAGGACAAGAGAGAGCAGCCCAGGAGACACCAGGCAGTGCGGTACCCACATACAGATGTCTCCTTGCCTTCACCCAAGATCTCAACACTGCGAGGCTGAATCGTGACCAATTACAAGCAGCTGCAGCTACCGAATCCCCACCTGGCAGGTGCCCAGCTTGCTGCAGTGTCCCACCAATGCCACAGCAGGATCTCTTGGGGACCCTCTCCAGGCCAGAGGACCAGGTCCAGCAGCACCCTTTGCCCTCTGAGACGCTGGGGATTGCTGGGGCTAAGGAACAGGGATGGACACACCACAGAACCGCACTGATGACTGCACAGGGCTCCCCAGATCAACCCTTTATTGCCTTGTTCCAGTACAACTCACACCAAACTCAGCACCACACGGCAGGCTGGGCGTGCACCCTCCTCATGCGCCCGTGCGATGACCGGCAGGGTGGCGGTGGTCTGCAGGCTCCCCTGCCCCCATCGGCAGCACAGCAGGCTATGGCACATCCCTGCTGCAAAGCACCCCTCCCAGCCCCAGCATGGCACGCGGTTGTGTCACACGTGGTGGGTCACCCCACAGGCCAGGAGCACGTGGGGACCATGCCATGGTGCTCAGCAAGGACACAGCCATCTCCCCGGTGCTGCCCTGCACGTGGGAGGAGCTGGTTGGGCATCCAGGTCTCTGCCTGCCAGTGAGAAGCCAAGGCAGACACTGTCATAGGATGATGCACCCGGACCCCTGCGTGTCCCTGACCCAGGAGATCACCAAGGGCTCTGTGTTCCTGCCCCCCAAAAAGGCACCCAGGAAGAAGAGAGGCCGGAGGTTCCCAGAAAACTTGTCGGTGAAGGTGTAAATGTGGGAGCGGTCGCTCACGTTGTAAAAGGAGATTTCTCCTGCCTCGTAGTCCAGGAAGATCCCGATGCGCCGGGGCCTCACGCTCAGGGTCAGCGGGGAGACAGGTGAGGTGAGGGCCTCATAGTTGCCCCCGCTTTGCAGCCGCAGCACCCAGTAGCCGTTGTTTGGGGAGAAGAGGACATTGCCCTTCCGGCTGGCAGACTCCCTGCACAGCCCCAAACCCCACTCGGGCTTGTCTCCCACCTGCACCTCCCAGTAGCAGCGGCCCGTGAAGAAGACCTGACTGCCCAGCACCACGGGAGCAGTACTGAACCTCTTGGCGTTGTCAAAGAGGGACAGGAGCAGCTTCTTGCTCCCGCGGCGCACGCTCTTGCGGTCCTCGGACAGGGAGAGGTCAGGGTGTGCTGTCTCAGGGTCCAGAGTCACGTCCACTGGAGCGAGAGAAGGGTGGGGGGACAGACAGGGCTTAGGGGTCTGCAGCGGATGCCTGCGACCTGGATGCTGGGCTCTTTCTACCTCCCATGTTAATCTGCTCATGTCCATGGTTTTGCACAGCTTCCTGCGCTGCCCAGCAGTGGGGAAGTGTGATACATAAAGTCGTGCAAACCATAAACCACATCAAAATATTTGGCATCTGGGTGCAGAGCAGGAACAGAACAAGGGTGGCTCCGCAGCCCCTGGCACAGCTGCAGACACAGCCAACACTGAAAGTATCACTTCATGGGCAAGACATGACCTCCTAGGCTTCAGGGTCACCTCACAACCCATCCAAGATCAGAACAAGGAAGGTCACCCACCATGAAACCAGCCTGAACTCATCAGCACACAAACTGGGACCAGCTGGAGAAAGCTGGAAGAAACCTTCCTGTGCCCCAGGGTATGGGGGCACAGGACCAGAGCCCGTGTGTGAGAGGAGCTGGCACAAAAGCAGCATTACCTTTGAACTTCTTCAGCATGTCCCTCATGCCCAGGCAGCGTTCAGGGATGCTGTAGTTTTCCTTCAGGGACACAGACACAGCCCTGGGAGACAGGAACTTCACTCCCTCGCACCTGAAAGGAGAGCAATGCCCATGGGCTGTATGCAGAGCCTACGGCATGGCCAGTCTCCTGCCGGGGGGAGGTTAATGCCTTTCTGTTGGCTGCACAGATGCAACTCCCCCCTTGAGCTCTTGGGCTGTGAAGAGCATTTGGGATAACTGCTGCTTATCAGCACCAGCGCTAAACGACGCAGGAAGAGGCAGTGCCAGTCCCTGGGAAGGAAGGAACAAGACAGCACATCCCTTAGGAGGGGACATGTCTCATACACCACACAGTCAGGCATGATCTTGGCTCTGGGGCCCTACAAGAAGAGGATGGAGTCTTCTCCAGCCCCCGCTGGTCCCAGTCCCAACTTCACCAGCCCCAGGGAGGACCAAACCAGAGCAGGGGGTGGTTGGCATGGCATGGAGCAGACACAAACACCTCACTTAGAGCCTGGAGGCAGCCAGGGCGGCAAAACGAACGAGCATGGGTGCCTACCTGCACAGGACGCTTTTCATGTCCTAGAAGAAGAAGAGAAAAACCACTCTGGGTGTGGGCCTCCAGAGCCTCACGCCCACCAGCCAGCCTGGCCCCAGCCACCCAGCCAGATGGCAAAGTCCAGAGGCTGGTGGCACTGCCTGACCTTGAGCAGCCCATCAGCTGGCTGCTGGGCCTTCTCCTTTATCTCCAGGATCAGCTCTTCCAGAAAGCACTTCTGCTCCACCAGCCTGGACAGGTTTTCATTGATCAGCAGCAGAATCCGCTTCTCCTCCTCCTCCAGCTTCTGGAGCAGCAGCTTCTCCTCATCGGCCAGCAGTCGATGCAGCTTCCCGAACTCGCTCACAATCCTCTCCCGCTTCTTCTTCACCGTCTCCTTGCAATAGGAAGACACACAGGGTGAAGTGAGGCAACATCAGCCAGGCAGCTGAGACAGAGCCCAATTCTCCCATGCCAGGCATCAGGTCCTGGGAAAACACCGCATTTTTTAAATAAGTGCATTTATTTAAAGAAAATAGCCAGGGGCTAACTGCTGTGCTTTCACCTGCCTGAGTACGCACCCCACATCCTCAGTTTACCAGCAGCAGGACTTTGCCCAGGGCACTTCTGCTCAGCTGGACCTCAGGTGTCCCATGATGTCCTGGTGCAGCATGGGGGGACAGGGGGGCTGCTGGGCAGCAAGGAGGTACCATCAGGTGTAAGGGTAGATTTTTATTAGATGTGGTACAGCTCAGCCCTCCAGACAGATCCAGCCTAACCCAGTGCTTGGGCAGCCTGGAGGAAATGCTCCATGTCTGGAAATATCCACAGCAATGGGAAAGAGCTGGAAGAAGCCTCAGGGCTGGGGAGGGGTGGAAGAGGGGAGCCAGGGAGGACTCCTCAGTGTCTGAGCTCTCGCTACAGCAGCAACAGGCAGGGTCTGCCAGTGCTTTGGGGCTTTTCACCTGAGCCCTAAAAATTGGCACTTGGCTGGAAATCTGAAGTACCAGGAAAACACGCTGTGGTTAGCTGGGACCGTGAAACCTCAAATTGCAGAAGACAAACAAAAGGAAACCGAACTGCATTCATTTTTCTGTCCAAACACATGATTTCTTGGACCTGAGACACGAAGGCTTGATAAGCCAGGACAGTCATAACACTTCCCTTCCACTGCTCACAAGTGACGGTTTTTTCCTTTTTACCAAAAAAGCACAATAGCCGCTGGGCTGGGAGGAAGCCGGAGGCAGCTGAGCTGTGGCCCCAGAACCCTGACTCAGGTATGTGGGGGGAGATGGACATGGCTCTTTCACAGCCTTCATCCCCAGCCCCATCCCAGCCCACCGGACACACAGGGCCACCCCAAAAACCCACCACCCGCTCGGCCAGGCTGTGGCAGGCAGGCAGGAGAGCGGAGCAAATAACTAGGGGAGTCTGGAGAAACCTGTCTTTCCTGCCAAAGCTGATTAATCATCAGCTCTAGCTCAGGGCCAGATAACTCAGTCCAGCAGTTTCGTTTCCTTTTCTGCAGTTACTTTTACTTTCCAGCTTCTACCCCGGAGGGACAAGAAATGCAGCTCCTGTCACACCTCCTTTGGACTGCCTGGAGTCAGGCAGAGAGATGCAGTAATTCAGCTTTTCTCTTTTTTTTCCTAATGAAAATACTTCTAGTTCCTATTGCAGTGAAGCAGAACTCCCCATACGGCTCACGCCTGGCTTGTAACTCAAGGACACGTTGTAAAACAAAAGGCAATTTTTTTTAAAAAAGTGTCTATTTGTTTAACCAGCACACAAGCTCCCTGGTTTCGGTGGAGCTGGCGTGCTGCTCTTTGCAAACTTTTTAAGTTTTTTTATAGAGCCACACACAGCCACTGAGTCTGGTTTCCAGCAACATTCCTCCTTACAGCAGCAGGACATGGGGACATGCCTCATCCTGAGGACTGTGCCAAATTCATGGCCCCAGATAAGACGATTCAGGGTTGTTATTTTTCTCATGCTGATCTCTCTGAAGCTCATTCTTTAAGAATTAAGACAGGCACCTGCCTTGCACTCCTGGGTTTTCATCCTTTCCGCTGACTCACGCTTCTTCACCTCCTCCGCTTCCTTCAAAAGATGCTCCAGGGATTTCTGGAGTTTGACCTGAAAAGAGAAGGAATGGGCTCAGCTCGCCCCTGCAGCACCTGCCGAGCGCCACAGTTCGGACGGGCCCCCTCTGCCCCAGGAACACGGGTGCCAGCGGTTGGCCAGGGGACCGTGACCAGTGCCAGGCTGTGCCAGCTCTGGCACCCGCACCCAGCAGCTGTGCCCTTCACTTCCCTCAGAGCATTAACCCTCTCCATGCTCCTCAGGCTTTCCCCATGTTCTCATTATTTAGGTTTTGGAGAGCGAAGTGACTGCTCTCTGCAATGCCAGGGTGCCTGGTGGCATGCTGCTGTAAGCATCACTGGGACATGGGTTTTGGGTGTACCCCTCCACCAAGGTAAAATCTCCCCAGGGCAGCACCCACCATCCCCTTTCTCCAGGCGGGTAGGGCAGTGGGGCAGGAAGCCAGGCTGCCTCCATGCACCCAGCTGGATAGGGGTAAACCCAGGTGCCTCCACAATTTGGGAGTCAGCAGGTCCAGCCTCACCCTTGCAATGAGAGCAGCTGGGTGGGTGCCGCTGTCTCTGCCACCCCCTGCTCTGTTTTCCCAGCAGTGCCACCAGGGCTGTTGGGAGAGGAGTGGTGGGATCCCAGCAGCTGATCCCCCTGGGATGCATCAGGGCAGAACAGGGACTCCCGGTGCCCCAACCTCCCCTACCTTGTACACCTGCACGGCCTCCTCGATGGGGTAGACGGTGTGCGGGCGGTGGTGCAGGGACTCCCGGCACACCACGCAGATGGCCTCCTCGTCCTCCTCGCAGAAGAGCTTGAGGCGCTCGTCATGCTGGGCGCAGAGCGGGGTCCCCAGCCCTGGCTCTGTCCCCGGGCTCCCTCGCAGCCCCAGCTGCCGGATGCTCTCCACGATGTTAGCCAGCTGCCTGTT
>NW_010166483.1:8516-12241 GCF_000695765.1 Mesitornis unicolor
GCGCCCTTCCTTCCCCTGGGGTCAACGAGCAAAGACGGGCTCACAGGCAGGCGCGGTTGAGCAAGGCAGGCTCAGGGCAAGGCAGCGCCAGCAACGCCATGCGATCCCGGAGGCGAAGCTGGCTGTGGGAGGAGCGTGGCACAGGCCGGGACAGCTGCAGCCAGCCCTAAAGCTGGCGCTTCCTCCGGCCCCGGCAGCTCGAAGCGAAAGCAAAACCCGCCCGGGAGAGTGAGACAAATTAGGAAGTGACAGAAATAATCTGTGCCCGTGGATAACCCTGGGCACTAGGGTGGCAGACAGGGTGATCTCTGGTGTTTGCTGAGCCGAGCAGCCCGTGGTTGCAGCGGGAGCCCTGGCGTTGCCTGCCCAGAAGCTGCCTGAAGGCACTGGCCGAGCTCGGTGACTCCCGCACCTTACCGCGCCAAAACATCCCCGCAACATTCACCCACCGCAGAGCACCACAAGCTCCGGTATCGACCGGGGCACGGCTTCAGCGCAGCCCAGCAAGGGGCAGGAGCACAGGCTGCTGGCCAGAGTCCCGGTGGGAGCGGGCAGGACGAGCACTGCCCCACCGTGCTGGGGGTGTGCAGTGCCAAAGGGATGGGGAGCAGCTGGGAGCCACCCCGCTGCCCCGCAGGCCCATTTAGTATCAGCCTGAGCCCCCTCCCAGCCGCCACTGCCCATCACAGCCATCAGGAGAAGCTGCAGGTTTTGCTCCTTTTATTATACAAAAATAACTTAATAACACAATCAGTGCAAATTAGAATGAGAAAAAACTGAAAATGCCAAATAAATTAAAATTGCCTTTGCATAAGCTTAAATAAAAGAGCTAAGCACTGTATTAAACAGTCTATCAAAATCACAGGCAATAAGAAAACAGGGATGTGTCTCAGAGGTGCCCATGAGAGGAGGTCCTTGCAGAGGTGCTGCCGGGACGGTGCAGGGCATTGTCTGCCATCCACTTTGGGTGATTCACGATGTCCTTGACCCACTGATCATGGGGGTTACCACAGACCATGTTGTCCAGAAATGAGATAAATCTGCAAGAGGAAATCCAATTAGAGGAGGAAAGGAGAGGGGAGAGGAGGGGACCACCTACTCCTTGCCACTGGTGAACCCACCAAACCAGACACCTCTATAGCTGCAGAACAGTCCCAGGGAAATACCGGGTTGGGGGTTGGCTTAACGTCATTACAGGTGTCCTGCTCTCTGCTGCTTAAGCCAATTTGTCCCCAGCCTGCCTACTCCAGCCAGGACACTGTCCTGCCTGGGTCCTGCTATCTGGGGATGAGAGAGGTAACCAGCAGAAGCTCTTTTGGCTCAAATCTAATAGGGAGGTCCAGAAACTGGCTGTCTGGGATGTGGGATTGGCCTCTGAGAAGTTTCCAGGCTGTTCTCCTAACACAGAAGAGTCCAGCCTGGTGTTTTCCTTTGCCAGGATGGAGATTCCTGGTGCTGCCACCCTTCAGTGGAGCAGAGCCCCCCAGGATATGGGCAGGAGATCTACTCACATCACGGCTGGCTGGGAGCAGTGGCTGCCTGTGCGCTCAAACTTCTTTATGCGGCTCAAGGGAAACGCACGTTGGCTGTATTTGATGCAGCAGGGACTAGAAAAGTTGACACTCTCTGGAAGAGAAGTTAAGTTTTCTGATTAAACCAGACCAGGGAAAGTGCCAATGGGGAGAAGCAGGGTCAGAAGACCAGAAGACCCCCACTGGAGGAAATGATGCTCCCACTGTGGGCTTCCACCACAGCCATCCTTCCCTCAGGAACCCAAGGAGTAGCAAGATGTGCCTCTCCTTTCCCACAGCAGATGCTCAGAAGGAAGAGCTGTCAAGCATTACCAGACCTTATACAGCAGAAAGAAAGAGGAGAGAGCTCCTCAGACAGGAGAGCTTGGACTCACGTGGAGAAGAGGAGGCCTGGTAGCAGAGGACAGCCACAAGAAGTACAGCAATGGCAGCTGTGGAGGTCTTCATGGTCCTGTTGTGTGAAGATAAATTGTAGGAGTTGGGCTAGACTGCTGCAGGGTGCCCCTCGCTGTCCCTGAAGCAGGCTCCCTGGGTTCAGCCCCTTTATAAAGGGAGACAGTGAGCAAGGCCGGAAACATGCCGGAAACATTGCTACCCTACATGGCACAATGGAAAACGTGCCGTGTCAAGGGTGCCGCACAGTCCTATGGAGGGAAGTGCCCAGAGCCCCAGTGTGGCAGCGCCCTGACGTGGCATTTTATAGAATGGTGATACCATGAAAGGATGGAGAACAGGATATGACCTCTCTTTTCCTTTCCCCTGACCAAAGGATTCTGTAGAGAACCTAGAAGCAGCAATTCAGAAGGTTAGTAGATGGACCTCTTGCCTAGAAGTCTCATGATGGCAATGAATGGAGAATGATGGTGTTTCCTAGAATATCTGCATCACAAACTGGGGACAATTCCTCTCTCCCACAGTGACTGGAGTAGGGAGTGTTCATGAGTTGGGCAGCCCTCCCTCGGCCAGGCACACAGCATTGGTGCTCTGCTCCACTTGTGGCACTGCCCATGGAGATGGGGGCCTTCTCCATGGGACACAGAAGGCTGTCAGTATGTCAGCACGCAGAGCAGGGGGTAGAGAGCAGTGCCATCCCAGCTCTGTGCTCCTCTGCTGTCCTTTGACGAACACTTGCAGCGAGTCACTAGGAAACTGGCTTTGTTGCTGCGTTGCAGTTTCACAAATACCAGTGACAGCCAAAATAGCACTATGTTACCCGTGGACATGAGAATCGACCATTAATGTTTACAAAGAGCTTTAGAGGCTCATGACCATGTTGGCACAGCAGAGCTGGCTTAGATGATTGTTTGGTTCCAGCAGTGTAGAATTGACACCCTCCTGACATTGCTTTGTCATTGTCCCAGCAGCCACAAATACATACAGAAGAGATTTTCTGATTTAGCTCATATTGTCTGGGACAGAAATGGTGTCACTGTGTTGGCAGAAAAACTCCTGTTGGAAATGCAACATCCCTCCAAAAGGGCTCTGCAGACTTCCAGGCAAAGGCTTGCAGACAAAGTGTGAGGAGAGCAGGGGAAAAGCAAGGTATTCATGGTGGTAACGAATGTGTCCAGGCGCTGGACAGCCACAGCCACAGTGGGAAAGCCACATGGGCAGGCTGCCTTTCATTGTGGTCGAGTGAAGAAAGGGACCTAGGAGGACAATTACAAAATAGAAACCACTGCCAAAGGGGTGGCCTTGTAGGAACCCAGAGAAACGAGAAGGGAAATGAGGAGGTTCCCTGGACCACCATCATCACACCTCAGCAGACTGAACTGTTTGAAGAACTGAGCCAGACTTGTGAGAAAGTGTGGGCTAGGTGGCATTGCAGGATTTGTTTTAGACAGAGCCTTTTGTTTCACTAAAACACTGTGTTACTAAGCCTGAGCAAAACTGAGCCAGGGAGAGACCACGCATGGGTGCCTTGCTGCCGTGGAGGCAGGGAGCCTGCACAAGCCTGGAGAGTGGGCAGCCAGGAAGGGTCTGGGACCCCAGGGCACGTGCTGCCAGGGGCGCTTTTGGGAAGACGCTTCCTTAGCAGGGACAGGCATCTCCCAGCACACAGCAAGCAGGCAGCACCCACTCAGCCCACAACCCAGGGTTCATCGGCAGCCAGCGTAGCTCAGTCTCCAGCTTTGCCTTCGCAGCAGTGAAGGCCTTGGCACATCTTTTCGCTTCCCTACATCTCTCTTTCCC
>NW_010166483.1:12272-18967 GCF_000695765.1 Mesitornis unicolor
TGCTGCCATCCCATCATGCCAAGGGATTCCACTCCTAGAGCAACAGTGAATCAAGACAGTCCAAATCAAGGATGAGGCTTTACTCACCTGTGGCAGAGGAAGTCTCATGGTACCCCACTCCGAACAGCTGAGGATCTCAGGATTTATCTGGCATCCTGCCTGCTCTATGATCTCCCTTGTCCTGTGCTCCAGACCCCATTCAGATGCTAGGATGAAACCTTGCAGCTGCAAGGGCATGAGATCCCACCACCAATGCCCTGGGCTGGACCACTGCAGAGTGGGGTTAGGAAGATGTCAGGCTGCTGCCAGTCCATCCCCCGAGTCGTCAGGAGTTGCCTGAAGTATCCAGCTTAATCTAGCAGGGGAGAGCGGCTCTCCCCTGTCCTCAGGAGAGCTGCCAGGAAGGGGCCAGGTCAACTGCAGCACACCCTGCCTGAGATGTTAGCACCAGCAGCAGCAGGGCCAGCCTGGAAGGAAGGTGTGTGCTGAGCCACGATCCCAAATCCATAGCACCTCTGCACTCCCTGTTGTAGCTCTGCACTCCCTGTTCTAGCTCTTCCTGCAATGTCTGTCCATCTGTGCTCCCAGGACGTCTGAGGCAGAGACACAGTAGCTCCTCTCCCTCTCAATGCCTAATGCAGCCATGCTGCACCTCCAGACTAGCCATAAGCAACTCCCCTCACCGTGCACCCACACTTTTCCCACCTCCAAGAGCTCTTGGCACCTTTTTTCCCCAGTTGCTGCTCAGGGATGCTGGAGGAGCTGTGGGTGAAGCTGGGCTCCAGGGCTGGGAGCAGGGTGTGTGGGCAGGAACTGCCTGGACTATGCGGGCCCGTTGCACACCCCTGTCCCCTTGGGGCTGGCCATGCAGGAGCAACGGACTTGCTGAGAGATGTGACAGCTTCATGTGTCCAAGACAACGGACCAAGACTGAGGCAACAGATAGCAGACTGAGCCTGGGGGTGCTAGAAACAGGCTTGGAGAGGGATCAGACTGGGAAACCACATGGGGAGATGAGACTGAGATCACAGAATCACAGAATCGCTCGGTTGGAAAAGACCTCTGAGATCATCACGTCCAACCGTTCCTGTCTACCCCCTAAACCATATCCCTAAGTACCTCATCTACCCACTCTTTAAACACATCCAGGGATGGTGACTCCACCACCTCCCTGGGCAGCCTGCTCCAGATCAGATGGAGATGAGATGAGGTGATCGTGATGCACTGCTGACCTGCTAACCTAGGTGTCACCAATGTTTGCAACTCTGGTAGCCCTGCTTCTGCCATTTCCACCAGTGCTTTCAGACCCGTTCTGACTAATCTTAACGTTCCTGTTACACATCTCCACACAGAGACTAGAATAAAACTGAGAGGAGGAGAACAGGCTAGGGAATGAGCTGGAGACATCCTCGCTGATGCAGCTCACACCAACACAGCCCAGCTTAGAGCTGCTTTTAGCTGAATGTTCTGGATGTTCTTGCAATATTTAAGTATGGATTTGATGGAAATGTCAAGATTCATTCTGAAAAATCAATGTTTTCTATCAGGAATATAAATGTGCCTAGACATTTTCAATGAATTCACTCCTCTTTCAGATACACCGGGCTGTGTTTCCTGCTTCCATTCATCACAAAAGGAATTCTTGGAGGTTTTAACACTTCTGTTATTCCCCCTATTCACTGTTTGCTTCAACTCTGTTCCTTTCTTGAAGGAAGATTTTGTATTTCAGTCTTGGCTGCTCCTTCCTGCCAAGACAAATAATGCATATCTCTAAATATTTTGATTTCTAAAACCTCCTCCATATCATATATCCTAAATAGTAGCTATTTATGGAGTCTGTAAAATCTATGCCTTATGGTGTGTTACAGCTTTCAATAGAAACCACACATGGTATCTTTGGATCCATCACCAGAACAGATTTGGGATGCAGGAGGAAGTCTTTTCTTAGCCCTGAAGACAGCCCACTCCACCACACCAACTCTTAGGTTGGAGTCACGTCTGGGGGACGACATTATCACAGTGCCCCTGGGAGCTGTCAGATCCCTAACGTGGGAAACTCCAGCTCTAGCTGGGAGCAAATCAGCTGGAAACAGAACGACTGGGGGAAGTCAGTGATCGCAGGGTGCTGCAGCTCTGAAAAAGACAAGCAAGATCTCAGATGAGAAGAGGTATTTTCCAAAGGAATAGAGACTTTCCAGCATGGGAATTGAAGTCTGCAAAATTATGAGTGGCCTATGAAGAGGGACGAATAGTGATTACTCACTGTCTCTCCCATGGGCCATCAAATGAAGCTGGCAAGAGCCAGGTTCAAAAAGAACAGAAAGAAGAGGCTTTTCATAGGAGGAGCTTCTTGCCAAGGGACGTGGTGTTTGCAAGGAAGTTTCCACATGTCTGAGTCAGGGCTTGGATTTCAAAGCAAAAAGCACAAGAAGATTTGTAAAATGAGAATGGTTGGAGGCTGGGAGTGCAGGCGAGGGAGGCAGCACAAATTCGTGCCTTTCTCTTCAAGAGGTCTACTGTGGCCCCCTTTGGAAACATGAGCATTGAGCTGGATGGACCCTTCGTCCACATCCTCTGAGACTGTTCATGTTTGCTTCCCCAGGACAGCCAGTCCTACAGGACTGTAAGGTCTATAGTGTAGCTTATGAAATTGCATTGAAATCCCCAGACTGAAATTTATATCAGGATATGCCTCCAGGCAAATATTTTTGGTAAATGTCAGCAGAAAGACACCAACTGTTTCTAAGCACAGAGCAAGGCAGAAATCTATTGTTGCAGTTTGTGCCATTTTCCCGGACAAATGTGGGGTGCCTAGAAAAGCCTCGCTTTTGGACCAAGAGCCTTAAGAGCAGGAGGTGGCCAACTGCTGTGTCAGGACGTGGCCCTCACAGAGATTTGGTAGGACTTCCAAGGACAGACGCAGGCTGCCTTTGCCAAATTACAGCCACACGTATGTACCCTTGTTTCCCTGAAGATGCCCTCAGCACTGAGCACCAGCCTTCCTGAAGCTGAGTGGGGTGTGCCCCGCAGCTCTAGCACTGTGCAACTGTTTTAGCAACGGAGGTTCAGAGAAACTAAGAGGAAACCCATTTGGGTGCCAGCGTTGAGACACATTTCTGAGCACTTGGCATTGCGTGGTACTTTGTACTTGCAAAGTCTGCCTCCTGTTGTCTGCAGCTGGAGGTACCCATGACGTCTGCAATTCTGACCATAAGATTTCAGGAACCTAGAAAATAAAGACAGTGCTGCACAGGCATATTGGTGAATGTTGAGTCATGTCCATGTCACAAAGGGAAGATAAGGGATAGACTCAGGCTCTCCAGATCCACAGCCCATGCCTTCCCGCAGCCCCTGCCCTATTCACTACCTATACTCTTCTGCAACAAGCCCAGGGGTCCTACACACACCTCTGCTGCCCCAAGTCATACACAGAAAGCCTTGTCTCACTGATCACATTCTGGCGAGCAAAGGTTGTCTCATAACACAGAAGCAAAGAGAGCTTGCCATGTCCTGCTTTGGGAGAGCAGCTTTTCCCACCGCCTGCCTCTGGCACAAGCAGCCCGTGCGTGTTGGGTTCCATGCAACGCTCCAGCTGGACCTGCAGCCCATGCAGTGGGCAAACACTCCAGCAGATGGCAAACACTTCTCACCTCCAGGCCCTGCTCCCGAGCAGGTTCCTCACCTAGACAGCCACCCCTGCAGCGACGCAGCCCAAGGTTGGGTTTGGGTCCTCTCCTGTAGATCCATGCTCAGCTTTGCTCTTGAATTTTTGGACAAGCAGAGGCGGCTGATGAGACTTTAGTGTAGAAAACACACCTGGTGATGTTTTGGGGTTACAACACTGCTTGTAAAACCTGGGAAAGCAGGAGACCTCACCCAAGACATAGAGGAGGGCCCCACAGAGCCCACACACTCCTTAGCTTAGCAGTCCTCCCCAAGACCCTCTCCCTGACCCCTCTCAAGCATCTGCTCTGCATCCAGCACTCCCTTGGGTGGGAGCTGTCCCTCCCGCACCAGGATGATCCCTTCCCTTTCCCGCTCACCACCCCATGCAGCAGCCCAGGGGCTCTGACAGCACCAGCAGACAAGGACTCAGCAGCAGCATCTGGTTAGCCCAAAGCATTCAAAAAGATGGGACCAAAAGACAAAACCTCCCCACACACGCAGGCTCCTCCTGGTGCACTGTGCTGCCCCGAGTGCTTTTTGCTCTTCCAGGGACCCTCTTCTAGGTCTGGACAACCACTCTGCACTCCAAACACTGTCCTCTCCCTGCACCAGGTGGGCACTTTGGCTCCTAAGATGTTTTTGTCCCAGAGTGCGAGCAAATCGCACCACCTCCAGAGCAGGGTTGTATTTGTGGTTGCAGAACTGCATTTGTGGAAGGTGTCACAGCCACTGCCCTGCCTCTGCGTGGTTTTCCAGAAGATGTGCCCTCCAGGGATGGCTCATCTGCCTTGGGGTGTCTAAAGGGACAACTGAAGGGGGTCCCTTTGGGAGCTCACCTCCAGGTGTAAAAAAGAGTGGGATCTTTGCACGAAGCCTGTGCCCGCCTGCTCAGTGCAGCCAGCTGGGTAACAGAGGGAGGACTGTGGCACTCTCTGTGCCTCTATTTTCTCGCTGAAACAAGGGAGATTTGTGCTCTCCCTGAGCCTGGGCCAGGCCATGGGAGGGTGAGCAGTGTTGCAGCACCCTGGGACTCTCTCATCTCTGGCTGGGGAGGACAGTTGGAAAGGGAGCCTCTAGCTCCCAGCCCCCAGGAAAAGAGCATCCTTCTGCTTCTGCCAGGGCACACAGCCTCTCTGGCCTGTCTCCTGCCACTTCTTCCCGTATGCTTGCAGGTCCTTTGGGCCTAGACCAAGCTGAGAAGTAACGTCCTGGCAGAGAAGGAGCAGGCACCCTTTAAGGCTGCTATGGACAGAAGCCTCAGAGCTCACCAGCAGCAAGGGGAGGCTGCCCTACAGAGCCCTGCAACAGGGGAAGGACCTGCTCTGGTCCCCCCTGCTCAGCCCAAGCCAGCGCTGGCTGGGTGTCACACTAGGCAGAAGAGCACACCATCCTCCCCTTGTCCCAGCAGACACCGACCCCATGGTCTGCTCCCTGCACAAGACACTCAGGTGCAGACGCCCCAGGTGGCAACTGAAAGCAAGGAAGGTGACCATGCTCCACAGTCCAAGAAATGTGAAAGTGGCTGCTCTGGGGCAGGTGGCACTAGAGAAGACAGTGTCTGTCCCCACAGGTCAGACCCTCGTGACAGTCTCTCCCACCACTCTTTGCTTCCAGTCTGCAGTCCAGCCTCTTGAACAGGAGTGAGGACAGAGCATCTGAGCAGATGAAACCCAGCCATGGCTTCCAAAAAGGACCTGCTGGGCGAGAGAAGCAGGCCCAACCTGCCTTCCCTCTGCCCTGCTCATTCCTAGCCCTTCCCCACCACCTCCCCATGGAACCTGAGGCAGAGGAACAGACCGCACACAAGAGCAGCCCTCTGCCTTCCCCACTTCCAGAGTATCTCTCAACCTGCCTAAAAGCAAGGCACTCTCTCCCACCAGAAAGCAGCCCCACCAAATCCCTGCAGAGCAGTCAAGCCTGGGCCAGACCCAAAAAGCACAATCCAGCAGAGCCACTGCATGGACTGGGCCTGCCTGCAGCGGTCTGAGCAGCTACTCGTGGGCTAAGTCCTGGCTCCATCCTGGCATGGATCCAGCCACCTTCCTCTGTTCCTGCCCAGGCAGGAGTCTCCCAGTTGACCAGCCCAGGTCCCAAAATGGGCACTCAGCCCTGGCCGTGGAAGGGGATGTGACTCTGTTCTTCAGTGAGAGCGAGCAGCTAACACCAGTCCCTCGCCTTGAGGTTGAGTTCCAGCCCTCCAGACCCAGGCGTGCAGGCTGGAGAGGTCATGCAGGAGCAGGATGCTTTTCACCAGGCAGAGAGGTTGGCAGATCACATGGACCTTGCTGTCCTTTGTCTAATGCCCTCCTCTGTTCTTCCTTTCCTCCATCTCTGTTCAGCAATGACTTCATTTCTTTAATTATTAATCACCTTGCTGCAACAGTGGCTGAACTAAACCCATTAAATCTCCTCTGAGACCAGCCCCAAGGAAGGAGGCAGGTTTCCGGAAAGTGCATTAGAGAGAAGGTAGACAGGGAGTCGAGACAAGCTGGGGTGGGAGGCGATGGCCTTGCTGCATAGTGTAGGCCATTTCCCATCATCTGTGGATCTGATATCCAAGGCACAAGACCTGTAAAGTCTATCATGTGAACAGCCTGTTCACACATCCCACTGGGCAGCTACAGGAGGGTGCTTGTGTGGCAATTGTTTTGGCTGAAAAATAAGCCACAAAAGTGAGTTATGCAGGGAGAATTGCTTGCACAAGAGCTCCTGACAACTTACATCCCAAACAGTTGTTCCCGGATTGCCCCATCACCTCCAGCAGTGGCAGACAGGATGGTTTTGCACAGCTACTCCAAACCTAAAGCAAAGACACTGATTTTGTGTACCCTGCTTTTAAGGATTCAGGAATCCAGCTGGCACAACCCCAGCATAGCCCCCTCACCATCACTGGGATTAACCGGGAAGCAGCCTTAGTGGCTTTTCAGTCTCTTTGCAAAAATGCTGATTTGTCAGAATTTTGCAGAAATGCTCAAGTTCTGGCAAAGGTCCCAGTGGGGAATTCACCTGGAGAGTGGGATGGCATTCCT
>NW_010166483.1:18998-19685 GCF_000695765.1 Mesitornis unicolor
ACCCAGAGGACCCAGCCACAGTCCAGCAATTTGCCAGGTTGAGAGCGAGCAAAGATCAGGCCCCAGCACGTGAGCCTGGATCAGGTTATGCAAAAAAGCACCTCAGCCATCTATCTGTCAGCTGCTCAGGCCAAGCAAAAGCCTTCTCCCGCTTCTCTTTCCTTGATTTTCAGACATCTGTAACTATTTTTTGCCCCTCTGCCAATGCTACCAGAGAAATGACCTATCCTCCCTTCTCTGCTCTGCCAGTCGTGCCTGCAGCTGCCGCCTCCCCGAGCACACACCTCTCCAGAGCTCCCCAGCCACAGCTTGGATGACACAAAAGGTCCACACAACCTTCTCGGCAGGCTGCCAGTCACCCTGTCCACACTGACACCCCAGGGAGGCCTTCTCCCCACCTCCTCCCTGGCACCAAGCGGGACTGTGAACCCCTGGATTCATCCTTGATGCTGAGCAATGCCTGACTAACGCTGCTCAGCGGGGCACTGGGAGTGCAGCTCAGCCCAGTCACCTCACAGCACTCGTGGGGCTGACTCGGGGGTAAAACACAGGCACAGGGCTTCTCGTAATTCCCCTCGGGGGTCTGGCAGGGCCGCAAGGCTCTGTGCTCCCAGTGGCCTGTTTATATTTCAGGCCAAGCTGCGGGGGAGTGCAGATGCTCATCCTGCTATGGGGCCGGGCCAGGCC
>NW_010166484.1:0-16701 GCF_000695765.1 Mesitornis unicolor
CATGAGTAAAGCTGAACCAGCCAGTGCACTCAGAACGTACACCCCCAAATCACTCTGAGTTTGGGACCAGCCATAGAAACTTATTGCCTATGTGAGTCCAGTTAAGCCTCTATAATGTCTGACGCACCAGTCTTGTTTAAGATCCCAGAAATCCCAGGTATATCAGATTTGTTACCAACTTGGTTATCATAGAGTATAGGCTGATGCAATTTCCATTTTGGATTGTTTACAGCTAGTTAGCATGGCACAACTCCTGAGTGATGATAGATTAAACCAGCAACTGGGTATGTCCTTGCTCTAAGCGTGGAAATAACCAATTTTTGCTGTAAAATCACTGGGAGCTGATAATCTGTGTGTTTGATAATCCCATAGGGTGTCTATTTCGCTGAGAACCACATAGATTACTTTGAAAATGACACTGACCCTCATCTGAATTTCATCAACCCAGCATCGATAAGAAAAATTCCTCAGATTACAGCTCATGCTTGGCCCGATTGACAACAAAGGTGGGGAAATACTGAAGTTACCCAAACAGAACCTGAGAAACGAATCAGCTGGCGTTTCCCTGGTAGCCTTCAGTCTCCATGCATCAAATTTCATACTCCAGTCCTGTGATGAGTATTAATTGGTCCTTGCATATCACAGTAGCACAGGTGTGCAGTGGATAACCAACTTAAACACTTAATTTGCAGATAAAGTATTTAGCGATACATGAAAAATCAGTTAATTTTATCAGTTAATAATATCCACACACTTCATAATAAAAGGAATGAAAGAAGAAATGGAGTTGAATCACAATATCAGGTTTTTCTTAACATCGTGACACTCCGGACACTTCTGGGCAAGTGACTTCTAGTAATAATACCTCAAGACTGCAAAAAAGGGAAAATGATGAATAGAGAGCTTGCACAGTGTGTCTGAAACTGCAGAGGAAAGTGGTGGCAGAACTGGCTTAATTTAAGGTTCTTTTATGCTGGTGCACAAAAGTCCCAAGTGAGAGAAGCACTTCCTATAAGCACTGCGGTACCCCATGACAAAAGACAATCCCTGCCTGGGGATTTGCCCTGGCAAAGACAAGAAAAAGGACTGCATGAAGAGCACGAGGATTCCACAAGGATCATTTTGCCAAAAAACCATTATATTGCTATAGAGGGGAAAATGTGAGCACAAAGCTATGAAGTAGGCAGGGTCCTCATCAAACAAGTGGAAAATGAGGTCTCTGCTTGTACTGCCTCGGTGCTGCAGTGCTCTGGTGTCCGTGGCCTGCCTGGGAAAACTCAGGAGCGCAGGACTCAGTCACCGACCTGCGTTGCATCAGAGGCTCTGGTGATTTCTGATCTATTCCGTCTGGCCAAGACGTGCCAACTTCTCATGCCTAAAATGACAAATGATGCTTTCTTACACTTCACTGTCATAGTTACTTACGTATGCAGGGTAAGGCTGAACAATCAAACTTGATTTGAACTAGAAACAATGCAATATAATCTCTATGTTGCTTTATTTGCCTACCATCCTAAGGTGAGACAGTTGCTGCAAATCCAGAATTTTCTCCATAATTTAAAGATTAAGAAGTTACAGCAGTATATTCTGCCATTAAACCACCATTATTAAAATAGATGAACAGTGACTACTTCCAAATCTGGGACTCTTCCTATTGCAAATAATTAATTATTAATACTTCCAGTGGGTCCAAATTTATCATGCAAGGCAGGATCCCATTGAAATGTGGATATTTGCAGAAGCAGAACTCCACAAAACCTGTGCTGCCATGCCCATCGCTTACAGAAATCTGACCTGGAGTCCCCACAGGACAGGGCCCCTAAGATGCAGCCAGGGCTGGGGTTTTCATGGCAACCAGACATTTGTACAGCTATCTGGCAGACAATCATGAATATAACAATTAATTTACCTGTCCCTGGCTGCACAGGTACCATGCTCAATGCCTCCAATATCCAAAAAACAGCCCTGAGGAGCACAGGTCAAAACCTTACCAGAAAAGCCGCAGCTACCCAGACAAATGAAGCAGGGGCATGTGCCAAAACACAGGCTGATGCTCGCTGAAGCACAGCTGCCATTCACACTCAGGAGCAAATTCAAGTGAAAGATTGACATTGATTAATGTTAATTTCAAAACATTAATTGGTATCAACATTTTAAAGTCAATGACAATCCTGCAATTAAGTTTCATTGGCCTTAAGAACACAGTTTTGTCCTCAGGATGAAATCACGATACTGTGTTTTCAGCTGGGCCCACGGTGAAGTCAGCCAATTGCTTTTCCTGAACGTAGAGGAAAATCTTCATGATGTGTGGGGCTAAAAGCAGAGATCCAGTGACTACTCATGTACACTAGCAAGTGGTTTGCAAAGAGAAGCTGAACAAAGCTTGAATCCAAATCCATAACCAGATTTCAAGGATGCTCTGAGGAAGGGCTTGGGATGGCCCGTGCTGACCTCTGCAACCACCACTGCTTACAAAATCACGCAGCCCTTAAAAGCACCAACTTGTTGCACTCACTGCTGCAATAGCCTGTGAATTTCCCTGCCTGACCACAAGCTGGGAAAGCCATCTTTCCTCTCTCTGGTTGTTGCCTTCCCTATTGCTGAGCCCTGCATCTGACCCTGGAATTTTAATTTTCTAAGGTGCAGGCTCAGCATCAAGAGGTGGCAGTGAGAAACTGTATTTCCAGAATATTCCTTGAGTATTACAAATCAAACCAAATCCTCTAATGCTTCACTGGGTTGGAACTGTTCTGGCATAGCACAAAAACTGAAAGACCAAGTTGTCTACAGAGAAATCATTAACCAACTTCCCTTTGGGATATGATAATTGCTGGAGTGGTTGACAGCTTTTCTTGGCGTTGAGCACTCGAAGATGAGACACATTATTTCAGAAACATTAAGGACCAGAAGAAAGTCTTTTGATAAATGAGTAAAGTCCATTCAAATGCTGAAACAAAGCTCATTCATTTCCATGGTCCTTTTTCATTTGCTTATCTTATGCCTCTTTTTTCCTTTATGGTTTTGTCCTCAGCAACCTCCACTAATGTAAACCAGCCCCGGTGAATTTCTGCCAATCAAGGTTTGCTGTCAGTGGGTTTTAGTCCCTGAAAACAGATGGTTTGAAAGCCACATTGTGCCACTGTGCCCACAGCCAATAGTACAAATATTTAGTCAATTAGAAGGGGATTTTCCAGAGGCACAAATGGAAATCAGGCACACAACTCCCATTGACGTCCAGAGGGAGCGGAGAGCATCACTGCCTTCACAAACCTCTCCCTACTAACTCAGTCTTTATAAAATACCTGCCAGTGAAAGGTACCGGCCTGCCCTGAAATGAGATATTTCTCAGTTATGGCCAGGATGATAACCATGGATAAAAGCAATGGGAATCTCTCTGAAGTGGTCAGTATTTGAGGCAAAAGTTCCAGCAAAACTGCTGGTTTTGTTAAGGTCCATAAATGCCCTCTGACATTTTTGCAGCTGTGTGGATTGATTACGGCTGAGGATTGAGGTATGCTGCTTCCAGACAGTGTAATTAGGAGAGCTCGCCCATCTAACCACAAAAAGGCATCATTAAATATTAACATTTCCTCTGAACACCTCTCCAAGAACATGACAGCTACTAGCGTACCACCACTAAAATCTATACGGACCTGGGACTTAACAGGAAACAGCTATTGATTTGTGGACTGGAAATTATTTAAAGTTTTGCCAGCATTTTCCCAAAAGGACCCAAAAATGGACAATGACAACTTTTACTATTGCAACATGGCTTTAAATACAGACCCTCCAAGCCAGGCAGCTCCGGCTGAAAAATGAAGGAGAAGAATGGGTGAACCTTACTGTTTATGTCCTGCCACTGGGATCTCGACTGCTCTCTATCTCCCCAGATAAGATCTTTCATTGCAAGCGTGCCAGAGCTGTGATCCACATGGCTTCACACACTTTCCAAGCACTATGTTAATAAATAATGATGACAACAATAATAGTGAGGATCATAAAGCATATCATGCTCTATGAATGATTCACTCGTTTGACTTTGAGTGTTACGGCTCTCCGGTTTCCTTTAAGACAGGACAATATAGCACTAGAGACGAAAGTCAGCAGTAAACTCAACATAAGAAGTATCTCAGGCTCACAATAAACAAATATTACTTGACTTAACGTGCTGCAATTGTATCGAAGATGCAGTCCAGCTTCACCGTCCCTTTCAACTGCTCCAGAGTTGCTCTCTCCTGTCTCTGCTATTTCATGGCAATTCCTGTAGCACTCCCCACTAAGCAGAACTGCCTCCTCATTTATTGCAATGGAAACACTTTACAGAACATCCTGGGACGTCATCTGCTATGTTACACTCATAATACAGGAAAGAGAGGGAGAGCACATCCAGGTAAAGAAGGGTTGCTGGATGGAAATGAGTTCAGGAGATGGTTTCTCAGCATCACTGGATGAGAGCTCTGCCGGCTCATAGCAAAAAAGCATCTTACCCTAACACTGAATTAAGCAGCTTCACCTCATGGGCTCTGTGTCTGGTGATGGCTTTAGAGCCTATTTTAAACACATTAGACCAGTCTCCACAGGTACACATTTAGAAAACAGCTCTGAATACACTGTTAATCGTGTTTACTCACACGCAAGGACTTACGTGGTGAACTCAAGGAGAGAGAAAGGGAAAGTCCATTGATAAAGGTAAAGATGCTGTCATGCTTTATTCAGCAATAAAAATGCCAGAGACAATAATACAGAAAAGAGGATCACTGCACTGGAAAGCTCATGGACATTACGGCTAAGCTGGGCCATCGTGCCAGGCTGATACCATTGCCAACTGCAAAAATGGGGAATAACCCTGCTAAAGCAAACAGATTTCCAAGTAACGCAACACTCAAGGGAAACAGATAGAACTAAAGCTTTGCAATATATATATATTCCAATATTCCTAATATATTAATTATATGATTAATATAGTATTATAAACATACAGAAAAGATGCACTCTTTTCCAAAGGTCTCAAGCAAGGATTTTCTTGGTGACCAGTGTTTCAAGAGACGTGCTCAACTTGAATCTGGTTCAATGGCAGAAAGAAGAATGTGAAGGACAAATAGTTAAACAAAAATTTCATGCTGGAAATTTCAAAGCAAAAAGCCAAACCAAGTCACCAAACCCCACAGAAGAGTTCCTTTCTCTCTTCAAGTGTGATGTCTGGGAGAACCAGTGCTAATCATTAAGACGCATTGGTGTTGCTGAATTTAAATGTTAACCTAAAAAGAGAAAGCTTCAAGCAGAAACCTGCACTGAGCCGTCTCTGTACTGCTCAGTTTCTTCATTTTGCTGACACAGCTTGAAAACCTCACCAGACCACAGTGCCCAGCAGGAGAGGGTTCGGTTGCTTCTGAAGACGCCTTCAGCTGAGCACTCACACGAGGCACCGAAAATCATTTGTCATTTTTGAAAATCTCATCTCATTATATTTTAAACAGACAGGACAGACAAAGGCAGCATTATTAGCCTCACTGTACACATGGGAAATGAGGCATAGAAATTCAAATGGCCCACCTAAAACCGCAGGAGCAGCCTGTCACACGCAGCAATAGCGAGACACTGGTCCAGGCTCCTGTTTGCCCTACTTGGGGATCCTGCACCACTGCTCTGTGCACTCTGCCTCCGTATTTTTCAGCCCCTGTTTCTAGGCAGGGGCAGAAGCAGGCAAAAGCCAGGGAGAACAGTGGTAGTAAAAAAGAAGACTAAAACCAGTAACAGCAATTCAAAATCCAGACCTCTTTGTGCTGCTCTGTAGAACCCATTAAGTCTGGGGGCACTGCAGTTGCCATTAACATGAGCCACCGTCCTCATGTTGCACTTATTAAAGAGATCTAATCTTATTAAACTGCATTACAAGCTTTTATTTCATAAATCTGCGTGCCTCCCAGATCACCCAGAGAATTAACTCCTGAATGGACGATGCTGCAGCTTGCAGAAGGCACTCCTGACAAACCCTCATCCCTGCCCATCACATCGCTCCCACGGAGCAGCAGAGGCTCAGAGCACTCAAAGCTCATTGCTTTGCAGCTGCGACTGCCAAAATGGGAAACCCCAGAAAGCAGCAACGGGTTCCCTCGAATTAGGGAGGGAGGTGACAGCACGGAGGGTGCCCCGGCGAGGGGATGGGAGAGACCCTTTGCATCTTGCTGCCATCTGCAGCATGCTAATCATAGGGCTGCCAGCTGCTGCTTTGGAAAGGAGCAGCAACGTGTCCCCGGCACACAGAGACCCCTCGTCCTCCCCCGCCAGGGCATCCCTGCACAGCCAGGGACATGCACCAGTGTCACAGCCCGCTTTCCCTGGGCAGGATGAGGAGTGACACACAGGGCGGCTGTTTTCCCACCACTTTAAATGGTAAGGGAGCATCTAAGGTGCTGCTTTAACATCCGTATCAATTTGGTACTGGTTTTTCATGAGAGTACAAGTTGTCTTACCCTCCACTATGGGCTGCATATATGGAATATATATGACCATATATATATATGACCTCTCTTAGGTCGAGAGAGGTTCTCCTCCCCCTCTACTCTGCCCTGGTGAGACCGCATCTGGAATATTGTGTCCAGTTCTGGGCCCCTCAGTTCAAGAAGGACAGGAACTGCTGGAGAGAGTCCAGCGTAGGGCTACAAAGATGATGGAGGGAGTGGAGCATCTCCCTTATGAGGAGCGGCTGAGGGAGCTGGGGCTCTTTAGTTTGCAGAAGAGGAGACTGAGGGGAGACCTCATTCATGTTTATAAATATTTAAAGGGTGAGTGTCACGAGGATGGAGCCAGGCTCTTCTCGGTGACAAACAATGATAGGACAAGGGGTAACGGACACAAACTGGAACACAGGAGGTTCCACTGAAATTGGAGAAGAAACTTCTTCTCAGTGAGGGTGACAGAGCCCTGGCCCAGGCTGCCCAGAGAGGTTGTGGAGTCTCCTTCTCTGCAGACATTCAAAACCCGCCTGGACGCCTTCCTGTGTAACCTCATCTGGGTGTTCCTGCTGCGGCAGGGGGATTGGACTGGAGGAGCTTTTGAGGTCCCTTCCAGTCCCTAACGGTCTGGGATTCTGTGATTCTGTGAAATATTTGTTTAAAATAATCCAAAGAGCCTGCTGTAATTCAGTGAAACCTCAGGGTATTACTAACTCTTCCACAAGAGCAGTACCGAGAGGTCAGGCTCTGTGTTACAGTCTGTGCAGAGCTGCCTTTCCTCCCCCATGTATGCCGGGATTTTGTTTTAATGATCTGAGGTCAACACGAAATGATTTGTTAAACAAACTTCAGTGAATCAAAATGTAAAACTTCAGAGCGAGCTGCCTTCCATCTGATAAGAAACATCTCATTTTGGGGCTAAAGAGGGGTTTTTTTGTTGTTGTTGTACTTTTCATAGGATCAAAGGAAATGTTTGCATAGAAAGACATCACGACTTCAAAATGAAGAACTGCAGTTTTTCAAGAACCAGGACGAGTATTTTAACCGTTTAAAGAGAAGGGGGGGAAAAAAAGGAAATAAATTCTCTCTCATAAACAATTGGATGAAGTGTTCAAATCCATTTTAAGCATGGCTCAATAGATAAGATTTGATATTCCCCTCACATATTTGGATAAGGAATATTCAGAAAGGTCTCACACTGTAACCACTACACATCTCTAGCATGGACAGTGCCCAGTGTAGCTGAGCTGACATTTGTCAGAGAACACCCCAGAGACCCCAGCGCTGCCAACGTTGCCCCAATGCAAGTGTATAAACATTTCCAAACAGCGAGCACGGCTTCAGCGTCCAACTCTGACAACATCGCTCTTCAGCAGCTTCAATACTGAAACTGAGATGTGAAAGAAAAGGGACGACACCTGCACCTCCTGACTGATCTGTGCATCTCCTTCATCACCACCTAGAGTCAGAAATGCAGTGGTCTCAGCGGTAGAGCAACTCTCCCACTGAAATTTAAGCTGCCATTCAGGTGTTTCGCAGGATTCAATGCTCCACGCTTCTAAGTCTGAGCCCCAGAATATGGAGAATACTCCCCAGGCCCTATTAATAGTGCCCAATTAGTTTTTCTTCTGCATCAGTTTTTCTAGTCTTACAGAGGAAAAACAATCAATCAATCTTCCTCAAATAACTCACTATTTTCTTTCCCAAACAGAAGCCAACAAATTAGCATTACAGTGGGAAATTACACTGGCTGCTCTACAGTTTCCTGTTTGCTTTGCTAATGTGTGCAAGTGTAAGAGTTAGGCAGAGGACTCTAATCCACACAGCTTCTTTGTCTAAGGTGTGAAGTGAAATAAATACATATACTTAAGTGAGTCTTTACAAGCAAACCAGCCTACTTTAGCATGCTCCTCTGTTTTACACTGCTTACCAAAACCCATCAAGAGAAGCAGCACTGCTGGTTGTCTGCTATAGTGGAGGGGGAATGAAAACTCAGGCTCCTTGCCTGGCTCTGCAACTTTGTCACTTTGTGACCTTTGCCATGTCACTGCATTCATCCGTGCCTATTAAGTGGCAATAATACTAATTATCTGCAAAGAGGATAAATTAATTCTTTAGTCATTAGAAAATGCTTTCAGATGTGGGGATTAAAGAACATGAAAAACACAGTAACAATATGAAACTTCTTAAGAAGTCTTTGCATTATGCACTAATTAATCAGTATCTCAAAAATCAGGTTTGAGAAGTGTTAGAGTTAAGATAACAGTTATTTTCCAGTAAAAATGTGTGCACAACTTAGCACAAGCAGTACACCCATCATCTGAAAATCCATGAAAGCCCAGCCAGTTTGGAGGAGCAGGATTTTAAAGCACATCATTTTTCAAAGGATTTCTCTTTCAATTCAAGGGAGGACGATTCTGTGAGGCTAAGATATATTCACGCCCCAGAACTTTAACAAGCAGCAGGAAAATTCAAGTCCAGGCAAATCTTGAAAGCTGTTTCACCAGCACCTTGGGCAGCATGAGGGGATTAACTTTTTGGTCACACAGAAAAGATGCTCTAACTGAGGATAAATGGCAAGGTGCTGGGAGGAAACGGTCACCACTATCTAGGAATAGCAGTTAATTTGGGAAGCTGGGTTGATTCCTGTAGGAGAACACAAGGAAGTGTCTCTGGAAAGCTGCCTCCTCATTGGAGATAATGATTCAGTCTCTTGCCTCTGCCTGTCATCTCCACCATCCTTTTTTTGGTAGCTACCTGTATATGCATAGCCTCTAGCACTGTCATTTTCAAGGTCATTTTGGTACTGTTCTACACAAAAATTGTTACTGTGCCAGCTACACCAAGCCTCTGAGCTCTTTCCCCACTTCTGATGTTCATTCTTTTAACCTGAGCAAGCCATTTCCCTTCTGTGGGATCCATTTATGCATTTGTTAAATAGCAGCGATAATACCGACCTGCTGCTCACAACTGGTTAAAGAATAGATGCACCCGTGCTTTGTGCTGTTTTCACGGTAGCAGCAGGTCCCAGAGGGAGAGCACGCTGGCAAACCGCTTTGTGTCTGGAGAGGGGATGCCTGGATCGGGATAAAGGAAGACAAAGTCAGCCTGCAGAGCCCAGCACTGGTGTCTGCTCTGGCTACCATCGGCTCTCATTCATCTCACAAAACCACCACCTCCCCAAAACGCCCAGCGCTCCCTCCTCCAAAGACCCAGACCCATGTGTGTATAAAGCTGCTTGCTCCAAATTTCTCCTCTTTGTGTACAGTGGACATATGGCGCGGTGTTGAATGCACAGAGACAAAAGGAAGAAAACGCAGGCTCACAAAGGAGCCCCCAGCTAAAAAGCACCATCCATTCATGGGTTAAAAGGGAAAGCAAGCCTTGAGGATGTCTGAGACAGCAGGGTATCAGCTGGAGCCTGCACGGAGGCTTTCCCATTGCCATTCATAACAAAATCAGGAGGCAGAAAGTTACTATAGCAATGGCAGCAGAATGCAGAATGGGCACTCTTCAGACGGCAGCGAGAGCTCTTAAAGAAACGCAGGGGTCTCTTTTTCTTCATCTTTGGGGGCTGCCAAACACAGATCAGCTCCAGCTCACCAATGCACCCCCTCTCTATGTAATGCTTATTGTAGATCACTGAATTTTAGCTTCAACAGCTTAAACAACACTGAAATGAGGCCCAGTTGAAGACAAAAGACAACCATCCACCCACTTACAGCAGCCAAAAAGTAACCCATGGCTGCACAGTAAGAAGACTGGGCTCATTTTATATGACCAAAAGCACTGGGCAGTGACACCAGCTGTGGCTGCAGACCCCTGCACTGCTGCCTTTGTTCAGTTTATCACGCGTTTGGCTTTGCAACACATTCGTCCACTTCTGACAGGTTCAAGGTTTGCTGGTGGATGGATGTGATCGCACTGGCCTGCAGCGTGACAAGGGCAGGACAAGGGGTTCTGCAGCACAGATGTGCAGGATCAGATTCAAA
Source organism: Mesitornis unicolor (assembly GCF_000695765.1). Classification (NCBI taxonomy): domain Eukaryota; kingdom Metazoa; phylum Chordata; class Aves; order Mesitornithiformes; family Mesitornithidae; genus Mesitornis; species Mesitornis unicolor. The sequence goes on from NW_010166484.1 coordinate 10,448, forward strand.
CCTTGCCACAGGATTACCTGCAGAGCTGGGCTTGGTGCCTGACTCAACCCTACAACAGGATTCGACACAACTAAGGCTTGAGTAGCACAGGAGTCCTGGATGTGGCCCATCCGAAATGAATACACATTGTTGGTTCAGCTCTAGGGATCAAAGTTTCCATACGCGCTGAGGCAAAACTGAGCTCATCTCAGAGCAGATCCAGTTGTCCAGACACAAACATGGAAAAGCCCTGGGGAACACTGGACCAGAAGGACAGACTGGGACACAGAGCAGCCCCCTGCAGCTGCAGGCACCCCCACAACAAGGGTCTGCTTGGGAAGCTGGGCCCTCACCCTACACCACAGATCATCTCAAAGACTAAAATCCCAACTGAAATATTGACCAGAAGAGATGCAGGGCATGTTGAAGATCTATTAAGCAAAAAGAAAGAGACTATCAGCTGAAGAACACTGCATTATGAATGTAAATCATAGCAGCCATAATACCTGTTAACCCCCGGGTGTTTAACAGCTGATGGGAGCACAAAAGTGGCTTAAAACAGTCACTTGTGTCTCACTCCGGTTTATCCCCATGCCAAATCCAGCAATTAAAATCAGACCTGTAGGAATTCTCCCATTCAGTGGAGGCTTTGAGCTACATTTGCACCCTCTGTTACAACAGTTGCAGTCTCAGCTCAGCTACAGATTCACTGTGTATAAGAAGAGCAGACTGCAGCCACTTTTATATAAAAACTTTTCCTCACAATCTGTGTTTTCATTTCTCGATCAGCAGCAACAGCCTGTAAACTATTCACAAACCACCAGTGAATGCTCGTCCCCACGTGGTGCCTGCTTTAATTTAGCTAGCTAGATGGTAGGCATTTCTGATTGCCCGTCTGACCGCTTTGTTTGCCTAATAGATCTTACCTTGCCTTCCCGAATTTTTAATGCTGACCAGTTCTCGGCACAAAATGGGGGGTTGCAGCAAGCACTTATTTCAAAAGAGGCCTTGTTGCCTTGGTTACCAATCACCAAGCCTAGGCCTTAGCAAGCTCTGTCGAGATCTACCTTTGCCTTGGTTTTGTCTTGTTTTTCTCACTACGGAGCGATTTCTGCTCTCAGACAGCGCAGCAAAAAGCTGGACTTAAATGGAAAAAAATAAAGAAAGAAAACACTTGAGGGAAATGCCCTCGAATGCGCATTGTTCATGAGGTCTTGTATAAATCACAAGGTCAACGGTAACAAAACCAGCAGCAGAAGACCCACCGCAGTATTAGTTTAGCCACAAAGAGGATGCAAGCAGGTTTCCCAGCAGAATCAGCTCAGCCCGCGTCCCCAGGAGCTGGCACTCACCCTGCTGCCCATTAGCAGGGGTGGCGACACAGAACTGAAACTGGGGCATCACTGGTGCCGCGTGTGCCTCACGTCCTCAGCTGCACAAAGCCCAAATCTTCACAGTCCAAGGAGGGCAAGGAAGAAAGAAATCCCATTGTACCCATTTCACAGAGGAAGAATGTCCTGTCCCCCTCACCTGAGCCCGATCTGAAACCACACCTGCACCGGATCCACACGATCAGCATCCTCCTGAGTAGCATCCTCGTCCTCAGCAGATAACTGCTGACGTGGTTTCTGTTCTGCCAAGAGGAGCCAATTTTAGGTCTATGCATTATTTCAACCTACTCAAAAAAAGTGTGTGTGTGTCTGTGTGTGTATTTGGCAGATGTACTCGAACCAGCTTGGATTAAGAGTGCCGAGTAGTCATCAACACAGCACAGACCAAAATTTACAAGGAGAGATTAATCACCGACTGCTTCTGATAAACAGATACATTGAGAAGAACTTTGATGTGTCAGTGGATAAATCTCAAGAAGAAAATGAAGCCAAATCCAATGAAAACAAGGCTTACTGTTTCTCCTAACTATTCTGTTTCTAGAAACTAGCTATTTTCTGTACCCACTATTACACAGTTAAAAATAACATCTGATTTTATATTTTAGCACTGGCTGGGAGAATTGATTCAGAGCCCACTAAAATGTTAATACATACTGAGAAAGGTCTCTGTTGCACAGAGAGCAAGTTAGATTCAGTTAATCTCATTTTTGGAAAGTACAGGCCACATTCTCAGCGCTGTAAATCAATGTGGCTCCGTTAGACCATCATTCCTATCTATATTTATGGTATTTCACATTGTCACATCAAGTGCAAGTTATATAGGAACATGAAATAAATAAGATATCATGCAGGTCTCCACCTATATTGTATTGAAAAGGCCACCTTTAACTCTTGATTGTCTCTTTCAGTGTTGCAAGCTTCATTAGATCTTCCCAATAGAAACAGTCCACCCTACAACAGGAGTGCCAGAAAGGAAAAGGGACAAGGAATTTTAATTGCACTGTAATCCTTTCAGCTAGGTTTCTTGCAAACACTGCATTTCAGGGACCTAACAGACTAGAACCGAAAGCAAAATTCACTATGAACCTTTGAAAAGAAAACACAGGAAAATAAATGTGAACTGCAAGACCCATAGGCTGTATTAATCTCCAGGCAGTTGGCCACGCTGTAGCTTAATGTAAGGAAATAATATAAATTAAACCATTTGTCACTCCTAACTGAACGGAAAAAAAAGGAAACGGCCAATTTGTCAGCTGACTTCGCTTTCATCGTAATTGCTGTATCCATCTTTCCTGCTCCTCTGTACCTCACACCACAGGCCGCAGTCCGAGCTGTCAGCATTTCTCACGCGATTCTTCAGATTGTCGCACAGAAAATGTGTCATTCTACAGCTCATATATCCTGATGAGAGGCCTATAAATAGACACTATTTTCTACCCTTGTTACTGTGCTGTATCCATCACTGTAACAGCAAAATTACCTTTCAGCACTGCATTAAGTCAATGGTCCTCCAACTACAAAGCACTGATGTCTATAAGGCCATGGTAAATGGTCCACGGAGCCACACCGCACACTGAAACAAACCACGTTGTCATTAGGAATTCCATTATGAGAACAAAAGTGGTCCCAATCTCCACAAAATACTCGAGGTTGACAACAGACTGCCAACCCAGTTACTGACAAGACGGCCAAGAAGTTGCCAAGAGGACTTAAGATCCAGCTCCTATTTTGGTTTGCATCAGGCAGCGCTCTGTTGTACGCTAAAAGGAGTTGGGAGGATGTGTATTGCATTCCTTTTGTAGGCAGTTATTTGACTGGTGTTACCTGTTGCCCAGACCCTGTCAGAACCCAAATTCAGTTGGGCAGCACTTTATTCCAAGCCAGGCAGGGAATACAGATTGTGCCATTGCTGCATTCACCCCAACAGCTAACCTGCTCCTTCCCATGAAGGATGCAGACCGAGTCACTCTGCTGCCAAGAGGCCTCTCAACTCTTCCCACAGCTCTCCTCACATACACAGCCTTCCTTTCACTGCAGCTTTAAAGCACTTTACAAGAAGCTTTTAGTTTTGAACAGAGAGATGTGAAAGCAAAAGTCCCAGTAACTTGTAAAGAGAGGGTCCTGGCAGCAAAGCCCATTTTCAAGACAGGCAGCCCAGGTGGAGCAGTTCAGCTGCGCTGCTCTTCCAGGTTCAGGATGCGATGACTTGGGACTTCAAAGGCGTTTTGTGTATACGTGAGGGCGTTTTGCAACCCTTGTGAAAATCAAATTGCCTGTGCTTGTTGTGCTTGTCCCCAGTTGCCCTAGTTAATGAGTTTTTAGTGCACTGAACCCTACTTAATACATTGCTTAATAAAATGAGAGTAATTAATCAATTATCCAAAAGGGCCCAACTTATGATCGTTCTTACGCACTTACCACATTGGCCAGAGTCCTCTCCCTGCTCTCCTCAGCATCACAAATGCCCTCTTTTTGATGACTGGCCCCTAGACACAACATGGGACCTCTCTTCTTTAGGATAGCTGCAGGCCGGGTGATATAACCACACTTTGCTCCTGTTGTGTGGACAAACACTGGGCCACGCTGCCACTTGTCCCTTGCCATGCAGGCACTGCTGCTTGGAAGTCCCAGCCAGGGCCATGACATAGACAGCAGTGATTGAGGCTACATCTGCTTTACCAAAACTGGACTCTGCTGAGCTGTCTGTGCTACTACCAGTTTGATGTCAACATTTTCATTGCAATTGCTTTTATTCCAGTTACGAAGTACAAACCTATTAAATTGGGTGCTAGACAATCCCTACAGTCTGACTGTGCCTGCTCCAAGCTCATCATCTAAAACTATCATTTCCCTCAATACAAACTTTGACAGAGCTCCTGGTATCTTTGCTGTTTCTGCTTGGCTCTTTCTTCAGACTATCTCCTACTGCTCTGCTGACCCTGATGGATGTCGAGTCTTTCCTACCTCAGCCCACTGAAGCTTCCAACCTTTTTGCATGTTCCCTCTTTAACTCAAGTTTCCACTCTCTCTCCTATGGCATCACATCAGTAAAACACTTGGAAATCATCCTGAAAGAGGAACCACTGTAAGTGACCACACTTTGCTATTTACTCCCCAAAGCTGAAAGAAAAAAGTGTCTTCCTTTACCTTAGGACTAACACAACGAACCCTTTGAAGTCACCTGAGACCTTTACACTCCTCACAATGTATTTCCAAAACACTCTGGGGACTGCTGTCCTTTACTGAACTCCACATGGAACAGCTTCAGCGTACCTCTGATTTATTTGCCTGGTACCTTCCTGGATGTAGCACACACACGAGTTCCCTTTTTTGCAGGAGGACAAGGCAGCACCTGCCCAGCCTAACCTTACACTCAGAGGGCTGGAGCGGAATAAGCCTTGGATAAAGAAAGAGAAGGGACTTCAGACTTCCACTGAAAGAAAACCCCACCCTAATTTAGGCAAAGATCATCACAGAACTTCAGCCCATTACATTTCATTCAGCTATGCCTGAATACATCTGAATACATCAGGGTCAGGCCCTGCCAGAACAATTCATGCAGTCTGTGACTCATCCTGTGCTGCCCTCCTTCCCTCTGCTCGCTCAGACACAGGCAAAGGAGAGGCTCGCAGCTGGACGAGTCCCTCTGTCAGCTCAGCCCTGCCATATGAGATGGCGAGACACTGAAACCTGCATTTCTTGCTAATACAAAAACCCTTCAGCCCTGAATTAACACATAAGCACAAATAAATTCAACAGGAGTGCAGCACCAGACAGGAGTCTGATCAAGGAGTGCACAGCAGAACGAGCAAGCCAGAGCAAACAGCCCCACATACCAGAATGGGTGGATCTGCTGTGACACTCTGGAAATATCGGGTCTGACAGCCAGGCTGCAGCGCTGGAGGGCAGCAACTTCCTGCCATGGCGCTTGTTTTGCTTCTGATTTCTGAATCGGGAGGCTCGGGCAGCTGATCCTAGAAATAACAGCTGGGAGCAGCCCAGCACTCAACACCATTGTCATGAACAGCTCTTCGGAGGAGCCTGATGATCAAGGGAGGGGGCAGAACAGAAAGCGACTGGCCAGACACCCATCCTGACAGGAAAAACCCTCAAGTGTTTACAGCAAGGGTTTCAAAAGTGCTTAGCAATTAAGATTCCCAACGTGAGACGTCTTACAGAGGCCTAGACTGTGAGTGTGCCTGCCTGCAGCAAACCGTGCATCAAATTTCCTGGCAAAGAACTAGAGATGGAAATCGAGGAAGGAAGAAGGCATCGCTTTCTATTCTTATTTATTTATTTCCCCACCTCCTTCGTTTGTCAGAGACCCTGAAAGAGGTAGGAAGAGGCCACTAAACAAGGGCCTCAGCTGCAGGGAGCGTTAAAGCCCCAGAGACAACCTTAAATGGTGGTGAGAGCCTGTATTCCTTGGCTGATACATGAAGAGAAGTGTGTGTGCTAGCAATGCACATGGCCTAGTTTTGCAGCAGCCCTCTGAAGGAGTTTAGCTTCTTCAGGAAACACAAGGTGCCCTAAAATTACTACCTAGGGCATAACAGGTTCTAATCTGTAGGAATCTATCTATCATTTCTCGTATAAAGTTTTTGGAAAGTTACCTTTCTGAATCAGAGATGTTTTAGCAGCCAACCAGGGAAAGAATAACTACAGCAAGATCAGGGCATTAATGGACACAGAATGGTTACAAGATGCTGTTCAGGCTGGAGTTGAACACAAGCATCCTTGAAAGCACAGAAACCGAAAGCTGCTCATTGCTTAAATCTAGGGACCGCTGCATCCCTCTTGGAAGGGACTGAGCAGCACAGGAGGACAAATCCACGTACAGCTGAGGGAAGACAGCTGAGGTTGAATATGGCCAAATGCCGGGTC
>NW_010166485.1:0-31345 GCF_000695765.1 Mesitornis unicolor
CCAACTCCTCATATTCTATGATTCTGTGAAATAGCAATAAGGTCTATATCAGCCATAGATATCAAATGCAGGCATCCCAGTGCTGAGATCTCCTCTGGGAATTTGCAGGGGGAAGGGAGTTGTTTGGACAAATGCACAAGTATCTCTGAGAATAGCATGTGAGAGACTGTGATTTATGTATTTGCTTTGATACAAGCCTGGTGGAAACCTTGGAAAGCTGGGCTGACATTGTCAAATCTGGCCTGGTCCATAACCAGTCTGATGTGACAGAGCTGTCCCCCTCCAGCTGGAAATGGACTGGAGATACCAGCCTCTAGAAGGGATTTGCTTTCTTTTCACGGCTTATTAGGGATGTACGAGCTCCTCTTTCAGTGCATGACTTTGAAAAATGTAACTTCGTTGCTATAGTTTCTCCATTTCTAGTAGAAAATGAATTCTTCTGTCCCATCAGATCAGTGGATGGAAAGAGATTTAGGAGGAACCTGGTGATGGTGGAAAAGTTTAACAGGGCTGAAAGTGCAGTTCATTGGGATGGGCATAATAGGATCACACTTTGAATTAAGGAGATTATAGGGACAGGCCGCACCTCGTGAACATGGGTGGCCCTGGGGAGACCAATAGCTCCTTTATGGATGGCTTGGGCACAGAGCCTTTGGCCAGGCATGACTTGCAATTCCTTGCAGAGATTCAGAAAAGATTTGAGATGAGTTTGATGGAAGCAGCAGATGAAATTCAAGATAACTTTATCTCTTCCCTTGGAAAGGAAGGGCTTTTTCAGACAATGCGTGATTCAATTGTGAAACTCCCTGCCAGCGCCAGTGGAGACCAAAAGCAGAAATGGGTTCAAAAAATCATTAGACAAATATGTACAGAAAAAGGGCCATCAAGTGCTTTAAAACATGAGTTACTGTATCTGTAAGATCCAGCTACAGATCATCAGAATTGGAAAGGGTTCACGGCAGCACGCCTGTCCTGCCCCCATGCTGGCCATACAGAAGACCAGCCTGGATGGACTTTTGATCTGATCCAGGAAGTTTTTCTTTATAACCTTATCATAAATGGGCTCTGCTGTACAATTAGAGATCAACCAATATGGGAGCAGGAAGGAAACTCAGATGGGATCTGACTTTGTTGTTGGTTCCTTGCAGCAAGGCAAGCCACGGCCCCAGGTTTGGACACAATTTAGGCCTTTCCCCTTGTCCCAGAGATGCTCAAACTTCATCACTGTGATCTGGCTGTGAGGACACAGCCCATGTGTTCGCAAATGCTGCAGACCAGTGCACGGGAGAGAAACCCTCTCTTTTTATCACAGTGATGGGGCTTGTGGGCAAGGACCCACATGAGTTTTCTCTAGGGGCTGCCGGTTGCAGGGGTCTAGGGGTATTTGAGCATCTCCAGGCTGCAAAGAGGGTGCGAAGAGGGGCTTGGGCTGGTGTTAGGTACTTGTGCTCGGTAACGTCATTTCCAGACAGAGCAGGCCGGTGGTGAAGTGGTTGATGGATTAGTCTATCATCTCAGCGAAGCGAGGTTTGCGCCTGCCTAAGGGCACAGCTGTAAATGAACCCCTAATGGATTCTGCTCCGAAACCTTCCCTGTAATACAGAAATAGCTGCATCCCTTAGCAGCAGGAAAGCAGGGCAGAGACAGGCTTTGAGTTACACTGGAAGGGAGGGATGGAGGAGCCCTGAAGCGGTTGGAATGGCAAGGAAACCTCTGCTGAAGTAGTCCAGGTCAGCTTGGGCAACGCTGAGACTGGTTAGAGACTGGTAAATGGGAGATGTGGGTGTCCCCCCTCCCTCACTCCCAAACTCTGCTTGCTGGTATTGCTGCTGCTATAGTAAACCTCCCAAAGTTATTGGTGCCTCTCAAATATCACCCCAAAGGAACAGCACATGGGGATGAGGAATGCACCTGCCCCTGTCACCCAACCCTGTGATCCTCACAACATCCCTGCACCTCAGGACCCCTACTTTGGCTCATATACGGGACAAGAACAGGCAGTGGCCTTGGCACGGAGGGGACCACGTCCTTTGCCAGCTGGGACCCTGCTTTCCCTGCGCAGCCCCCTCCATGTGGCCCATCCAAACAGCCCTTGCTCTCCTCTCCCACTGGGTTAAACAGAGGGAGATGTGGCACTGCTATTTCAGTGTGCACTTAGCATGGCTGAGGGCTTGAACTGCTAATAGTATTGCATCCTTTATTAGTGCCTGCAAACAAACAAATAAACGGTGTCTGTTCTGTGATGGCTTCTCAAAGTTTTCATCAGTTTTGGAGCTGCTGGATGGACAGAGATGATCTTGACCATGTGAAGGACCCAGCCTTGGAAATGACACCACCAGACATAGCAGAGGTGGCTGGGTCTGAAACTGCAGGAACAGATACAGGGTGCTGGGGGCAGGTCTGGGTGCTGGGGGAAGGCTTGTGCTGGGTCTGGTCTTGTGCCTTGCGTTAGCCCCTCAAAATGACTGTGGTGTACAGGTGGGCTTCTCTTGCTGCCTGTTTTTCTGAAAAGTTCAAAATAAGTCCTTAGGAAAATGCAAGAGCCTCCATTGTGAGGGCAGAGAGAGAATCAGACCCACACCAGGGCAGAGCAGGGATCCAAACTGCTGGACTTTGGCATCTCTGGTGAAGCTCGGCGTTTCTTGCTGGTCCATATGAAGCAGTGTCCATCCCTGGCTGAGCCCAGACCAGTGGAGCAGACCCTGGGTCTGACCTCTGAGCCATCCTGGCCCCCTTGGGCTGAGGGATCGTGTGGATGCCCCAGAGCACCACAGAGGTGGCACATCTCTACACAACACTCGTCATCTCAACCCGTCTCAGCTCACAGCCTCGGTCCATCAACCCTAACCGCTATGCAAACGAGAAATGTAAACCCTGGTGAGCTGCTGGCTGGGATTCAGGCTCGAGGCACATTAATTATTGGAATTAAAATAAACGCCTGCCTGGGTGACACTTTCCATAATGATGAGTGTGTGCAGCGACTGCCCCGGGGCCACGTTGCACACACAGAGCTACGTTATGGTGGGTCACTTTGCAGTCATGCCACCGGAGCCTCCACCAGAAGCTGGGAGCTGCCAGGAGACACCAGGCCCCCCTTCCATGGTCTTGTCCCCATTGCCAAATAGCCTGAGGGCACGGCGAGGGAAGCAAGTGAAATGCCACTGAGCTCAGGTTAAGAAGAGCATGAGTTTGAGCATGTGTTAATGCCAGAGATGGAGATAGACAGAAGAGGTCCATGCCCAACTGATGGGGGGAGACCCGGTCTGTGGCTCTGAAAAGCCCCAGGGTACATGCAGAGTGGAGGAAAGGTGTTGCAGCTGTGATCCTCATCTTGCAGAGGGGTTGGGAGCAGTGGAAAGATGTGGGGCATGCACAAAGCCATTGTAGCAATGCCCTCTCCTGGGGACTTCTTCAGCTGTGGAGCTCCATCCCTTCCTTGAACAAGCTGGAGCTTTGGGATGCTCCAACTTGGATGAACTTCATTTGTGCAGGACCTGTTTCTTCGTAGTTATCTTTCTTTTTTCCCTGTTTAATTTTGTTTTCTCCGCAGTCCTTTTAGACTTACCAATGCCAGCAATCTTTATTCCAGGCCAGAATAAAATCCCTCAAATATGAGATTCTCCAGCCCTGGTGGAATATAGGCCATTTGAGTCCCCCATTGCCTGTCCTAAACACCGCATTGTGCTTTCCCCATGTACCCAAGCAATGATGCCCCAGACCCCTGCAGGGATGAGCAGAGCTGGTTCTCATCACTTTACCTTTCAGCTGAGCTCCCACTGGCCCAAGAAATGTATGAAAAGTCAGGCTCCTTCCCTTTATAATCTTATTTTTTATAACTTGGGGTGTGGGGTGATTCATTTGAAGTTTTCTGAAGCTTCAGGGGTACAAGTGGAGCTGGTTCAAGCCAAGCTGGAGAGAAGTGATGGGGACAACGGGCAATGGAGTATGGGCAGAAGGACGGGACCCGAGAAGCCCTCGGCAGCCCTGGAGCTGCTTTCCAGACCTGCTTCACTTTCTCTACCCTGCACATTTGTTGTGACTGTAATTTGCCTTTCAAATGGGAACCTCCTGCAGCTGCAGACCTTGCCCTTTGGTTGCTCAACCGGTACCAAGTGTGGTCCTGGCACTCACTGCAGCCACAGCACCCCATCTTGAGCCAAAACCTTAGTTCAACGGGGGAAAAACCAGGGTTGATCTTGGGTTTTCTACAAAATCGGGCAGACGTTACCTTGCAAGGAATCTTTTTAATCTGCCCGATGATTTCCTTCCCATTTTCCTCCATCATTTTTATGGCCTTGCAACCGTGCGCAGGTCTCGTTGCGTCTCAACGGGAGGTGGGAAACCCAGCTCGCGCTTCGCAGTAAGCGTCTGATTCATCGCTGTTAATTCCTTTTGCCATTTGCCATAATAACAATAATCAAAACGAATTAATTCGGCGTTAGTGGAGAAAGAACATTGAAACTGCATGGGAATGGTGCTGCAATCAAATCAGATACGTGTCAATTTGAAGTAAGATATTTTATCTCTTTAACAGCTATCTACCTACCTATGACTACTTTTTATTCTCAAGGACGGACGATCATATTAATAAAATTTATATTTATTCCAAAATGTTTTCCATCTTTCACAGCTTGTTCTAAATATTTTAGTAAGCATAAAGTGGATTTCTTCCTTTCAGCCTCCCTTAGGATGATAAAAACTCTAGTTTTCCCCACAATGAACGTACTTTTTTATAGTTTATTGGGAATCAAGCAAAATATATCAATTAGATGATCGTGTGGAGCAGCTTCTTCTTTATGGGGTGATAATTCTAGGCAGATAGAAACAAACTCTCTGGGTGTATGGCTGCAGTGTTTGTTAACCAAAGATGTATTTATATGAGGCTAATAGGAAATACCATCAATTTATTATTAGCACTAGATAAAGGTCAGAGCTAGTAAAGGACTTAGACATTTAAAATGGGACCTGAGTGCCAGATTTAAGGTCTTGTCTAAAATAGATACTCAGCTCACTGGCTGCATGGTGCCTTATTGAGGTTCACCACCCCTGGCTAGGAGGGAGGACAGGGAGCGTGGGGTGCAGGGACTGTCACCCCAGTTGAGATGGGACCTGAACGATAATGGGGGGACAGGAGCAAGGATGCTGAGTCTATCTGTGGGGACATTTGTGCTCTGCTGGCTTTTTCATGGTGCTTTTTTGCCTTTTTGACTAAGTCAACTGCTGGCACTGCCCACTGGACACCTCTGGCCCCATCTCAGGAGGACAGCGACTGTCCAGCAGAGATTTCTCTTTGCCCATGGGAGGTGAAGCCATCCCTTGAGTGAAGGGTTTTGTCTCCATCCTTGAGCTTTGCAGGGAGGAGACACTGGATGGAAAGAAGTGCTCTGATGATGGGGACATCTCAGAGAAATGCAGCCCACACGAGGACCATCTGAACCCTGGGGGGGTGAGAAACCTCAACCGTGGTAGGTGATGGACCCATTTGGGCTTCTGACTTGCACCAGTGCCTAGCAGGAGTCCCACTATGAGGTTTGCTCCACAGAATGGTTTTGGTTGGAAAAGACCTTTAAGATCATTGAGTCCAAACCTGGCCTGGGGATGTCTACCCTTTCAAGAAGTGTCCCCATCCCCAGCCATCGAAGCAGCTGGCAGAAAACCACCTGGTGGTGCTTCATTTAGCCCCAAGCCATTCTCGGCTCTCGTCTCTATTTTCTTCCCGTCATTCAGGGGCGAACTTCATGCGGGAAATATGAAAGAAACAAATTAGAATTGCCTGGCTGGTGTGACAGTGAGGAGAGCTGCGAGTTGGGGAAGCTGAATGGGATGATAAATCCCATCACTTAAAGCGCGTAATGAATTTTCCTGGAGATTTGTCTCAGTGTAAAGAGAGAGAGAGAGGGGAGAAAAAAAGTATGAAATTCTCCTCCGATTTTGCAGAAAGGTTGCAGGCAGCTCTGACTGAAAAGTGTAAATCTGAAGAGTTTGTGCCTGCAGCGCATCCAAATAAGTTCCCCTTCCTTAATAGTCCTGGGTGCAATTTTCAATGAAATGTCATATCATCTTTGCCTCCACTGGCATTCGGTCTAATAACATTATTTTGTCCAAGGAGCCTGGAGAACTAACGTGTTCCAGGAGTAATTCTGCAGCTAAATATAGAAAAGAGGATTTTTTGCATTACAAGAAAACATTTTTGTGCTGTGAGGGACTTCTGTGGGGGTTGGAAAATCCTTTGCTATTGATTTGTTGAGTGACCTTGGATAAATCATCATTCCTCCCTGCTTATTTCTCCTCCTCTCTCTGATCTTGTGTTTTTGGGATTAAAGGTCTTTGGGGCAGGGAATAGTTTTTGCTGTGTCCTGGCTCATCCAGGAACATTACAGACCAACCATTGGCCCTGGAAAGACTTTATTATCTTTATTGCATGTATATGGCCAGCTACAACGTAGGGACCATAGATCACTGCTGCTGCTACTGTGTTAGGATTTCCCAAAGAGCCTGTAAGAGTCAATGCACATGGTAGCACAGCTCCCCAGTCCGGGAAGGAGGGACATGGTGACACAGAGCCTTTTTTGGAGGAGTATGCAGTAAAACAGTCAAGAAACATTAAAGAGTCAGACTTTTCCTCAAAAGCAGACCTCAGGAACTCACAGACCATGCCTATTACAACCTCCCTTCCCAGCAAACTCTAAAGAACTACATGTTTAATGAATGACAATCCAAAATATTTATACTGTTTCTCTAAAATATGTATTCCAAGACATAGAATCCCAGCATGGTTTGGGTTGGAAGAGACCTCAAAGCCTCCCCAGCCCAACCCCCCATGGGCAGGGACACCTCCACCAGCCCAGGCTGCTCCCAGCCCCCTCCAACCTGGCCATGGGCACTGCCAGGGAGGGGGCACCCACAGCTTCTCTGGGCAACCTGGGCCAGGGCCTCACCACCTCACAGGGAAGGATTTCTTCCTAATATCCAGTCTAAATCTCCCCTCTTCCAGTTTAAAACCATCAACCCTTGTCCCGTCACAACACTCCCTGATAAAGAGTCCCTCCCCATCTTTCCTGTAGGCACTGAAGGGTGCAATAATGTCTCCTCAGAGCCTTCTCTCCTCCAGGCTGAACAACCCCAACTCTCTCAGCCTGTCTGGATTGCCAGCTCATGTTGAGCCCACATGGGTCATCCTGTCTACTTATAGATATATTTTGATGACTGCAAACAAGGAAACTCATGAAGGCTATACCCAGAGTATGAAGATGGGAAGTGAATCCAAGACCTCGCCAACTCTGGGGAGCTCCTGTTAGGATGAAGACCTCAGTTTGCTACTTCCAAATCCAGAAAAGCCAGGGCCTGTGTATAATCTGGGCTGTCCTATTACTGCCAGCAGCTCCCACCCTCCTTTCCACACCTGAATGTCAAGCTACACCATATTTCCTTTTAAAAAAAAGAATTTCTTTTTTTTTCAAAAGAAGCCCAAAGAAAAAACTGCAAGCTGCCTCCTGTGGGAATGGAGCTCAAGGCATGAGCAAGCCTACAAATATGTGCTAGGAAAAATGCATAAAAATTATATTCCCTCAGGTAAACTGTGAATGTTCCTCTGTGTTCAGACCATGTCATCTCATTTTGCTGCTGTTTTTATACAGAAACGGGAGGTTGTCTGTCCTCGCCATATCCAACTGGTGGGTCTGTGCTGAGATACAGGAGATTTAAAGAAATCCTGAAGATTCTCTGCTAAAAGCACATTTTAATCTTAAAAACCAAGACTGACTCATTCAAATGAACCCCTCAGGCCACTGATACAGCATCACCTGGCCATGTCTCACCAAAGAAAGGGAAGGTTTTGGTACAACCTTCTGAGCGCCGGGGGAAGCATCGCTTCCAGCTCCCACCAGCAGCAACCTCCCTCTGTATCCCTGTTCTCAACAAAACCTCAGAGCCCATCCATCCAGTCCAACAACAGACAATTACAGATTTGTGGCACGAGGTACATTAGTTACATTGATTTGGCTTCGCAGCACGAGCCGAGCTACCTTTAGTTTCGCGCAGTACATTAATGGGAGCAATGGGCATGACAACTCTTACACACAAAGGCACCGGGCTACTTACAGCTGGTAAATGAACCTTGGAACTTACATAAAGCAGAAGGTAATGAAGAGTAATAGAAGTTTTCAGCAATTCATTTTCATCTCTCTCTCTCACCCTCCTTCTCACTGCCTCTTTTTGCCTTTTCTTTCACCCTTTTACTTCAAGGGCTGGGGTGAATGCTCTTGTCTTGCTCCATGGGGGATCCTAAGGGGACACCATCTTCATGGCCATTGCTGTTACTACAGCCAGGGCTGGGGTGGGGGGATGAGCAGCCACCCCACTCCTCCCAGCTCTGTTGAGTAAAGATTTATGCCCTAAAAATGCTTAATAATGTAAAAAGAAGAAAAGTATAGAAAGTGTTTATTTCAGTATAGACAATGATAAAAATGTTCTGGAATTCATACGTTTGAGACTTATGACAACAAAACCAATCTTTTTTTCCCCTTATTTCTCCTGTTTTCCCCTGGCTGGGCAATGGAAAAGAGTCTTGGCTGGGTATTTCTGCAACTAACACTGCACTAACCTCATCTCTACCTCTAAGCCTCAGATCTTGGCTGAAGGACACTGAGAACTTCTCATGGGGTGCATTAAAAATTGTTTATCTCTTTTTTAGTCTAAGCATGCAAGCAAGCATCTATTTATCGATGTGCTCCATCACAAAAACATTTCTGTTGCTTGGGTTTTGAGTGGTGAACACAGGAATGGGGTTTTAAGGATCAGCAGTTCAGATCTTGCCTAAGATGCTGACTCAAGCTGAGATGTGATTTTGGGGACTGAATGTCCCTGGAAGACATTGAGTCTTCAAGACTCACTGTCAAGTAGACATACTTGAAGTTTGGAAGGATGTTTTTTAAATCTGCCTCGTGGGATAGAGCAAAGGGGCCTGGCGCAAGATTTTGGGTGGGCCAGGTCTTTAAGGAGCAGATGGCTGTTGATGTCCAGGTGCTTTCAATGGCTTGCAGCTGACTAATGCCAACTGCAGCTCTTCTGGTTGCCAGCTTTAATGAGATTTAATGCAGCCTAATGCAACTTTTTTTGTCTTAGTTTTGCCAATGCACTGATGAGCTGAGGGTGGTGGTACACTTCCCACCGCTGAAATGTTTCCCAGAGGGAAAGAAGAGCTGTGTCTGCAGCGAAATGCCTCAGCTGAGTGGAAATGGGAAGACTGAAAGCCAAAGAAATAATTCAGAAAATTAAAAAAAAAAAAAAGCCAGTTTAATTCTTCCCTATTTCCTCAACTATTTACAGCCACTGAGGTGGTGGAAAGCAAGTGTTTTGAAAATATGTCATTGCATAGATAAATTTGAGGGCTTTCATTTTTATATTGCTTTGGAGAGATATTGTAGACAAAAAGGAAATTCCAGCAATGTGTGATGCCAAGCAGAGTGCTTCTTCTCGTTTCCTTCTGGAAAATGGGAGCCGTTCTTTCTACACGGATTGAGACATGAAACACGAGGGTGGTTTGCTGTGGACGCAGCTGAAATTTGCTTTTCTACCTAGGAATCAGGCAGCATAGCACGAAGTGTTGCAGTGCAAATTATGCTTTCCTTTATTTGGGCTTTAGATTATGGAACTGAAATTAAATTTAAACTCTTTGCAGAAAGGTAATTTTTCCTAATCACTCACACTGCTGCACAGATCTCTACAACTTGATTACATTCTAATTAGATTAATTGGATGGAGAATAATTTCTTTCTCCAAGAAGATCAACTGCAAGAGAAAAGCAATTCTATAGACTGTGCAGGAGAAAAAATATAGGAACCCCCCCCACAACCCTCATTCAAAGCTTTAAAACCAAAGCACAAAATGCACAGTAATTAAATTGTTAAAGAATTTACGAGCGTATCTGGATAAGCTGGGGGTTTTTCCACCCCTTTTCCTGCTCTTTCATAATTTTCTCTTGTGCTCTCCCTCTTTTTCCCCTGACCATAAAATGAGACGTGGAATTCCAATTTCTTCATTGATTTTTGAGATAAAAATTTAAGAAACTCCAGAAACAAAAGGTTGCAGTCCCGCGTTCTGCATGTGAAATGGATTGCCTTTGTTAGAGGGGCAGAAAATATTGAACTGTATAATGCTGCGAGGTCTTTGGCCTGAATACTAATAGTCATTGCTTACCAGAAATGAACACAAGCCAAGGAGGTTCAGCATCTCCCAATGGGCTTTGGCATCCCAGCAAAGGCAGCGAGTGTGGGATTTGGGTCTCAGAAAGGGGCTCCAGGGCTCAATCTCTCTGCCTGGCCCAAAATTACTGAGCCGACCCACCTGTGAATTGATGCTGCACAGCTTTTTTTGCTGGGTGAATCTGGTTGGTAGCACACATGGTTGTTACAAAACAGGCTGTGATGTGCTGCTGGGAGGTTGCATTCCTGGTGTCCTCACTGGATGCTTTCATTTGTCCTTTCCTCAGGCAGTGCTCACCTTTGCTGGGCACAAGTTCAAGCCAAAGTGAGAGAATTCATTGCTATAACATCCATCCTTCCCCAGGAGGCATGGGCATTGCATAGCGTGGCTCCCCTTGCTGCACACTCTGCGTGGATGAAGGTTGCTGCACTGTGATTGCATCCTGCTGGTGGCCAGGGACCTGCGAGGACCATGGGGAGATGCCAGCTGGAACCTCCCCCTTGGAGCTCTGATGCCTCTCAGCACCAGGTTGAGAGGCACCAGGGCCCATTTACTTAACAGGGAAGGACACAAAGTCTTCTCAATCACTTTCCATTGTCTCTTAAAAATCAATCCGTGATTAGGACAAGAAGCAAACTTCACTGTTTAACGTTCAATATGCTCAAGCAGGTCAATTATAAGGGTGCAAACAGAACCAAATTTGTTCTGGTGACTCTCGGGTCAATGCTACCCTTGTTCTACAAGGCTGCAGAGAAAAGGCACTGTCCCGCTATTCAATGAATGAACAAATTGTACCTTGAACGAACAAATTGTACCTCTCTGGAGCTGCGTTGGAGATCATCGCTGCTAAATGATACAGCACGGAGCCCTCTTCCTTTTCCCTTGCAGCCGTTTGTTTCACCGGGAGACGGGTGGCAGATTTATGCCTCGCTAGTTCAGGGCTCTGCAAGGTGTTTGGCTGGTTCGTGCTGAATGCTAAGTGCGCTCTGGAGTTTGAAATATGAAAACTATTTGGATAAAGCAGATTGGCCACCTTGAAGACATAATCCACAGGAATAATGACAGGGCCTGGCAAAGCCAAAGCAAGTATTGAAATTAATAGCAAGAGATCTATTAAAGGGATTAGCCGCATGTTGTAACACTTACACAGCTTTATCTCACAGTGGTTGTGGCAGGAACCATATATTTCCCCAAAACAAATGGCTAGGGGATGATTTATAGATTAGAGAGAGTGGAGAGAAACTTTGCACACTTGAATTTGGAAAACTCTGTGCTTTGGCTGGGGGTGAGGGCTGGCGACTTGGCCCTTGTGGGACATCTCTGTTAGTGTCTCAGTTGAGATCAGGATGTGCCTGAGAATGGACCCTCCTTGCTGTCCCCATGGGCCGTGGCTTGGTTCACACTCCAGAGCCACTGAGAAGAGCATGAACTTGTTCCTGTCCAGGTCCTGGAAGGGAAGATGTGCTCTTGGAGCATCTTGGCCATGCCCAGAGCATGGGGTAGGACTGGGGCCAGTCCAAATCATCTCTCCAAAGTCATACAACAGAGTCTTTAGTGTAGACATCACCAAGCATATTAATTTTGCCTTTATTTCCAAAGGGCAGCTGTGGTTTTGAGGACCCTCCATTTCCAAGGAGAAGCTTTTGGGAGAAGCCATGGGCTCGCTGCTCTCTGTGCCCTCAGCACATCTGTGCCGTGTCTCTCCGGTTCATCCGCTTGGGCAGCCGAAAGGCCACGAGTGCTCTGAAAAGGTAAGGCCCTGACATTTTGTCAGCACTAAGTGGACAGCTTGAGTGTATATATGCGCATACATCTCTATACCTGCAAATATTAAAATGGCAGATTTGAGCTGTCAGAAGTCTGAGTGCTGGACTTTACAGCCTCAGCCTTTTCGGAAGTAATTCTGTGTGTGCCACCTGTAAGATTAAATGAGAAATAAAGTAGAAGATGGAAAGCCCATCTTCAGGCCCACACAGCAGGGGTGGAGCACACTTCTGGATCTTCAGGTCTGGAATATTTAACTTGATTCCTCCCCAAACCTGGCTCAGGGTGATAACAGCAAAGCCCTCCTGGGAGGAAAAGTCATCCTCTAACCCTTGATGTCTCATTGGTGTGGTAAATTCAGGGATGTTCACAGGCTCTTCAACCTCCTGGTTCACCTAAGTGGGTCCTTTTATGTTTCCTGATGCTCGTTAGCTGGTTTTAAGAGAATGGAAAGAACGGAAAAAATCAGATTTAGTCATTTCTTTTACAATATGCCCTTAAAAAGAGCCTCATAAAATATGAATTCCACTCAATGTGCTTGTTTCTAAATTCAGAACATGTGTCCGAGTGAATTTGTGGCTCAGGAAATGAAGGACAAACTGCCTGGGATGGGAGACGAGCAGACAGACAGCTGCCCTTGCCCTGCCCTGCCAACCCCTCCAGCCTGAACACGTGTTTTTGAGGGCGATTTCCTAAATATTTTGCACCCAAAGCCCTTCGCTTTTTGTCATGTCCAGCCAGGCAACCCCATCCTCAGCCCCTGGTCCTTAGTTTGCAATATTGCTGTGAGATGTCCCATCCCTAGCACTTTTTGGGGCTGCCTCTGAGTCTTGCTGAGACCCCCTCCGCCACAAAATAACGACCTCTGATCCAATTAAATTGGATGTGGAAAAATTTTCCTGCCCTGCCAAATATTTCGAGTTCAGCAAACCTCCTCTGCCAACCGCGCTGGGATGGGAAGAGGAGCTCTCAAATACCATTTGCAATATGAAAGCTTGGCAGAGGAAATTGCTTTTGATCTGTGCAAATAATTCCCTTGGCAATTTTGGGGAAGGTTTTTTTTTTGTTTCCATTTCTGCCGTGTTAACTTTATGTTTGTAATAATTAATTCCACGATAATCAGCTCGACATTGTGAAACACAGAATCATTTCGAACCAGAAATTTCTTGTATTTTGCAAATATCGAGGCTGCAGCATGAACAAAGATGAAGATGTCCCGGAGGCAGGCAGAAAGGAGGGGGCGTGATACAGCTTCTGCGATGCAAAAGTTCGTTTTCACCAAATAGACATTTTCTAGAGTCCCAGCTTCCTCCTTGTGCTGAGGACTTAATTGGCCTCCAGGTCAATATTTTTCTCCTCCTCCTTTTATTTTCTTGGTTTTTAAGGTGTGATATGGCCTCGCTGGAGCCTTTTCCAGGGCAGCAGCAGTCGTCACTTGCTGAGCTCATTTTTCTTCAGTGGGGGAATGGCGTAACGGGGAGAGGAGAGCATTGGGAACATTTACAACAGCGTGTTGTGAGGTGCCATAAATTATGCGGCACAGCGTGAGAGATGGAGGATGGGAGCAGGGTGGTTAATCAGACCCACATTCAGGAGGTGCAGAACCAGATCTGCACTCCTTCATGGGAAAATTGCCCAGTGGAGGGCTGCTTTAACCAGCAATTTGTAAGCTGGTGCCATCCACATGGATGCGATCCACTGATGCCTATAGGGTTTGTTTAATATGATCTTTTTGGAGGGTTTAATATGATCTTTTTGGGGCTGTGCACCCTCAGCTGCACCCTGCCAGGCTGCAGGCATGCTGCTCTTGTCTTCCCGGTGATGATTAACCCAGTCTTTAATTGGGTTTTGCTATTGGTATTTGCTACCTCGCAGGCTCTCTGTTAAAACTAGAGCGAAAATAAGGAGCAATGCAAGTAATTTTATGGGTAATGAATAGGATCAAACACATTTGCTCTCTGATGAGAGACGCTGTAGTAAACCCTTACCTGGGAACTGGATGGATCGGGGTTTCTGAGCATAGACAAGCAGAGAAAAAATGAGGAGGCGAGATGGTCTGATAGGTCAGTCTGGGAGGATAGATAGATAGATAGATAGATTAAATAAAGATCTACTTAGCCATCCATCTATCTATCCTCCGTCTTCATCTAGGAGGAGAGCTCGCTCCCTATGATGGGAAACATATCAGGATTTAAGGAGGGAGATGGATGGGTGGAGGAACAGATGGATTGTTGGGGAGCTTTATACCGATCCATCTCCATCCGTCCTTACACCTAAATCTTTATCTAATCCAGTCGGTGCAAGCAGATAAATAGCTGGAAACCAAAGTAGAGAGATAGCCAAAGAAAGTGTTTAGGATAGAGTGAAAAGAAAGAGGTTATATTCACCCCAAAAACCGCAGAGTGAGGAGGAGAGAGGACACAGGGGTTTTGGAGCAGCCGTTCCTGCCCTGGCCGTGCTGAGGGCTGTTGGTAACCCTGACACTCGGGCCCTGCCTTTGAGGAAATACATTTCAGAAGGCAAAAAAATAAATTAAAAATACCTCTTTTTGCCTTGCCAGCTGCTAATGTCCCCTTTCCTCGGGCCGTAATGCAGGATCATTCGGCAGAAAGTTATTGGGAAAGTCATTGCATTGGCTTTTTCTATACAAATAACAGCATATTTCAGAGCCTCTGAAATTGCAACATGAATCAAAGCGGACAGCTGGGGTCTGTGCATCCCGATGCTCCCGTGCGTGTGCATACGAGGCCCTGCTCTGTACCCGAGACATCTGTGGCCACCCAAAGGTGACAGCTCTGGGAGATGACCCCAAAGAGGAGCGCAAGAACAGGAACTCACTGACTGGCTTTTGGGAAGTAGTAGGTTTTTGGTGATCCAGGAACTTCTCAACAGTAGGTTCCCCAGCTTTTTAGGGAGAAGGAAGCAAATGTAGGGATGTTTAGAATGGTTTTAGTTTTGGTTTAGGATGGAAAATACCTTTAAGATCATCTAGTCCAACCCTTTAGGAGCTGAGTGTTGCACCATGCATCTCCAGCGGGCAACCCCTTCCAGCTCTTCGTCCTCTCCTCTTCCAGACCCCTCCCCAAGAGGGACCCTAGTCCAAAATTGTGACAGTTCACTACCACAGTGGCGCACCCCGAAGCTTTCATTCCAGTAAGTGTTATTGCTCCCCGTCCATCAATACCGAGTGCTGCAGTGGAGCCGTTATTTTAGCCCAACTCTGAATCCCCGCTTTGCGTGCCAGGATCGATATAGGAATCGTGAGTGATATTTCAATAATAACGATCGTGATAATAAATACAGCAATATGTGCTGGATGCCATGCTCGTATGCAGGGGCACAGTCCCTCCCTTGTATTAAAAGATCCTAACCTCAACCGGTTGGTTACCAGGAAATCTGCTTATTGATTTAATGACCTTTGGCTGAAGTCATGAGCAAAGAAAAGAGACAGACAGGAAGAGGCAGACAGAGAGGAGGCCAAGAATCAAAGGGACATGTCTTGTTTTAATCTGAATTTATTTTATTCCACCTTTTTAGCCTCTTCCTTACCATGTCCCAATGCAAAGCTTGTCAGTCCCTAAGAATAAGAATGTTTTTGTGGTCACTTACTCCTCTCCCACTGGTGATTTTGTGCCCTGGGGTGTGTGAACTGGTACAGCCCCATGCAGTTGGGTGGACTCACCCCAGCAGTCACCAGTTTGGGCAGAGTGTGAGATGAGTGCTGCAATGGGGTTTCTGGGTGTAAGGTGGGTGCTGCAATGGGGTTCTTGGGTGTGAAATGGGTGCTGCAATGGGGTTCTTGGGTGTGAAGTGGGTGCTGCAATGGGGTTTCTCAGGTGACTTCCTGCAGCTGCAGGAGATTTTTTCCCACTTTAGGCAAATCTGTGGGTATTTTGCCCGCACCCCAAGGACACTGTCCCCTCATGTGCAGTGTCTTGGGCACTTTGCTGCACCCCCCCATCCTCTTTCCTCCAGGACAGCTCCTCACCGAAAGCTTCTCTCCTGGCGAGACACAACCCCGTTGCTTAGCACGGATGAAAGTCAACGGGGAGCTGAGCGGGTGGAGGATTTTAATACCTATCCCTCTCTAACTGCTGCGGAAAGGGAAAGTTCATTGGTTGTCGATATTACCCTGCTGTGATAAAAGCTTAAGAAGCTGCTTTGCAGATGCCCACTGCGAGAAGCATGCTATAAATGCTTCGAGAGCAAAGCGATACATCACAGCTCATGGTTCTTCCTACTGAGAAAGATCTCGGTGCTGGCTCCTTCCAGGGACACCCTCATGAAATGCAATCTACCGGCACAATCAAACACATTGTTCCCAGGTACAAAATTGGCCACTGGTGAGTTAATACTGAGTGCCTTGCTCTTGGGTAGCTCTTCCATATGTCAGTCTCAAAGAAAGTTTAAAAAAAAATGGGCTTAGCACCACCATCTCTACCCTAACAGGAGGGAAACTGAGGCAGGGACAGTGCCACTCGTTGCTGTTGTGCCTGTCAGTTGACATGGTCTTCCTGGTGAGACCCTACACCCAGAGATGTCTTTGTAAACAGGGAAACTGATGTTTAGTCCATTTTCTGAGGGAAATAAAGCTCAAAGAAACTGCATGCTGTGTGTAAGTGTGTGCCTATCTGTATTTTCTACCACCTCCGTAACTTTCAAATGCGTTGGCTGTTTTAAAAAAAATGTGACGGAGAAATAGAGGTTCATGATGTTTCTTCAGCAGAGGAGGGAGTCCCCACAAATGACCTGAGTGAAGCTCACAGCATCCTTGTGCACTTTGAGATATCAGAGCCATGGCATGGGCTAGTGGGAAGGGGACCAAAGGAGACTTTAATGACATGAGAAGTCTTGAACAGAATCCGCAACCACCCACAAGGCACAAATCTGCAGGAAACCAGGCAACCTGGAGGCTGATATTCACATAACTATTTTTTTTTCCTCTCCTGATTTTTCTGGATTACTATTTTTATGTAAGGGAGCAAAACCCACGTGGGAGAGGAAGAGGGAACCAAGTCACTGAGCACGTCAGGCAAAATGCCCAAATTTACATAAAAGTGGCTGAGATGAGACGGGAACCCTTCCCTCCCCGTTGCCAGCCTGTAACCATGCCCCTGTGTCTGTCCTGACATCCTCTCACATGGAATTACATCAATTTTCTATATGGAAACATGGATTTCATTTAACCATTCGAGTATATATCTGCTCAGATGTTCTGGAGCTGCATCACTAAAGCTCCAGAAAGTTATTTATTTCGGCCCATTTAAAGTGATTTCACTAATGCATTCTGCAGAGCAGGTTTAGCATGTGAGCTCTTCAGTAAAATCATTACTGTATTAATGAGACCTAACCTACAGCCACTAAAGATGACTTTAAAGGAAAGTCTCAAAGCTGCTATTGAGATGGATGGGAGCAGACTGAACGTGTTTGTAAAGTTATACTTAGTCAAATCAAACTGGAACTCATTAAATACAGCAAAATAACTCACTGAATAATTCACTCTGGTTGAATATGAAAGATTTGGAGAACCTTGGGTTGTTTGATTGAAAACCAGCTTATTTTTATGCTCCTGTGTATGTGACAAAGCAAAAATATGAGTTGGAGGTGGAGAGCTCTGTCACCTTGGTGTCAAGGGCCTTCCATGGAGAAAGGTTCATTAAAAGTGAAGTTTGACAAATTCTGACTAGAAAGAAGGTGCACACTTTGCTTGGGGAGGGTAATTAACAGCAGCCCGATGGACTGAGGGACAGGGGGTGGGTTTTCAGCATTTGTCACCCTTATGCTAGGGTGGACTGTGTCTTCACGAGGTTGGTGTAGGAGCTGTTGGCTGAGGTCAGCCTGGCCCCACTGTTCATATCACTGGGAGGTGGCTCTGTATCAGTTCAGGCTTTGATAGTGGTAAGGGTTGCAGTAACCACACATCTCTTGTTTTTATTGTCCTCCAACTCATGCCTATCCCCAGGCACCTATAGCAGTGCCATGGAGCTGCATCAGGATTGTATGCGTGGCACAGCTTGCATGGAAAGGATGGGGCTGTTGTATCTTTTTCTCCTCACAAGCCAGAAAGCAGCTCCAAGCGCAGCTGAGTTTTATGAGGGGACGCAGCCTCACGGAGACAATGGCTCCATCTGCGTGCCAGGAGCGACGTGCCTGTGCGGTTCACCCTCCCCAAGTAGGAGAGCAGTCTGCTCTTGGAGTAAGGAAAAGGCTATTACCCTTCTGCGCAAGCTTGTAGGCCAAATCTCAGATCTGGTCCTGAATGATCATCCTCGTTTTACGCATGAGAAAACTCTGGCAGAGATAACCCAGCCAGTTGGGGCACCTCTGTGTCCCCCTGTGCCTTTAACCCCCTTTGTGCCACCAGTGCAGTGACTTCCCAGTCCACCCAGGAATCTCCCAGCAAAGGA
Source organism: Mesitornis unicolor (assembly GCF_000695765.1). Lineage (NCBI taxonomy): Eukaryota > Metazoa > Chordata > Aves > Mesitornithiformes > Mesitornithidae > Mesitornis > Mesitornis unicolor. Next base: position 18,375 of record NW_010166485.1, read on the forward strand.
AAAAGCTTTAAACAAAATACAATTTTACAGTTCATTTCAGTTAATCACAGAGTCTATGTTCCGAAATGATCTTCCCAACACTGCCTATGGAGAGAAGCAATGGCTGATTGGCATGCCATTACTAAACAGCTAAGCCATTCATAATGCAAAAAACCAGACTTGATGGAAAGATTTGATTCAGTTTTCAAGCTAGACTAATTCCAAACCCAGTGCTCTATAAATCAGAGCAAATATTCTTTATAAAAATAAAGCCAGAGTCCATGTGCAGTATCAGAGTGGTGATTTATGCTTGTATCCCATTAAACTGAAGGACAAGTGAGGGGAGCACAGGGCTGCCACTGAATACCAGATTCCTGCCTGCCCTATAATAAACATGTTCAGCGACTGCGGAAATAGTTGCCATGTCCAGGGGACATTTGGGGACATTATGTTTTCCTTCAGGGAGGGGGCACAGCTCAGTGCTGCCCAAAGCCTGCAGCGAAGCAAAGGATGGAGCAGAGCAGATCCTGTGCTTTGAGGCACCATGGACAAGTGAATGAGCTCCTGGCCATGGGCATTTGGGAAGTGACCGTGCCCCTGTGCTGGGCACTGGTGAGACTGACCCTCAAATCCTGTGTTCAGTTTTGGGCCCCTCACTCCCAGAAGGACTTCGAGGGGCTGGAGCATGGGCAGAGAAGAGCAACGGAGCTGGGGAGGGGTCTGGAGCACCTGAATGATGGGGAGCGCCTGCGGGAGCTGAGGGGTTCAACTGGAGAAGAGGAGGTGAGGGGAGACCTTATCCCCTCTGCAGCTCCTGAAAGGAGGGGGTAGCGAGGAGGGGTCGGTCTCTGCTTCCCAGGAACAAGTGATGGGACGAGAGGAAATGGTCTCAAGCCATTGGATATGAGGATAAATTTCTTGACTGAAAGAGTGGTCAAGTGCTGGCAGGGGCTGCCCAGGGCAGTGGTGGAGTCCCCATCCCTGGAGAGGTTCAAGAAGCGCCTGGATGTGGCACTTGGAGACATGGTTTAGTGGCCATGGGGGGGGTGGGGTGATTGTTGGACTGGATGGATTTAGAGGTCTTTTCCAACCTTAATGACTCTGTGGTTCTATTTCCAAGGCAGTCACCACATGGATCCAACACCCCATGCACTGCTGTGTGCACACACTCAGGATGCTGCACGCTGCAGACCCATGTACTGTTGTGGCTTCTAGGGGCTGTCACTGTGCTCTTCATCCTCAGTACCTGTTATTAACTCACTCCAGCTCTGCTGAAACCCTGAGTTCTTCCTTCTTGGCTGCACCACCTCATGTCCTGAAGAGAGTCCTGTGGCAAAAAGCAGAGGAAAACAACATTTCTCACCATGCTGACACCGTAGCCATCAGGTTAGAGAAGGACTGGCGGTGGGGATATCTCCTCTGAGCAGCTCTCAGCTCATGGCCCCTCTTGATGGACACACAGACATGGTAGGGATATCTCCTCTGAGCAGCTCTCGGCTCATGGCCCCTCTTGATGGACACACAGACATTGGTGTGCTGCCCAGGGATAGCTGGGGTGGGAGGTGTTGGGATCCCACACCCCCCAACCCATCTGCAGGGGTGCAACCATGATCTGCTCTGACCATGGGGACATTTGCCCTGCTCTTCTCCTTGTTGGACACTGGTGTGAGCTGTTGTGCTGGGAGTTTCACCCTGAAAACCAGACTTCTCCAAATGCGGGAAGTTAAGGTTTGATGAGAAATATGTATCCTGAAGTGCTGATTAACGAATGAAATAACAGTAATTTTAGTGGAGAAATGCAAGAGTATAAGTCCAAAATTTACAGGATGTAGCATTGCTTCCTGCAGAGCATCTCCAACACCTCCATCCCCTCACACAGGAGATGAACCCCAGAGATGTGGAGTGGTTCACCAGGGTGAGGTCTGTCAGGGAGGGAGGCTTTGACCCAGGAGAGCTCAACCCCTAGCTGCAGCAGCACAAAGCATCCCCCAAAATGCTCTACATTTATTTATTTCCCCCTAAACACCCCCATCTGACGGCAGCTTCCTCACCCTTTGAAAGCCCAAGATCTCTTTCAACCTTGGTGCAATGAGCGATGTTGGAGCCTGCCCTGATTTCCCAGGTTTTGAGGGGTTTTTTTCTGCTCTCAGGAACGAATTTAGTAGCAAACCTCGCTGCCTGTATCCTGATATTGTTTACTTTCTCTGTAGTTCATAAAGTACTGGGTGGAGCCGGGGGCTGTTAACATCTGTTGGCAATCTTCAGCTCTTAGGGAAAAGGATGCCATCTTTCAGAAACCGTCACTGACATTTTAAAAGCCATGTCTGAAATCCCCAAACAATTAAGAGGCATCTTTTTTACATTCCCTCCCTATCTGAGGCATTACGCAGTCAAGGCACCAGCTGAGAAGTACATGTTGATCTTGACAGGAAAAGCTACGATTAATGAATAATGGAGCACCAGCAATATATAACTTTCAGGCGGAGCCATCATAATTCAATCCAAACAGTAATATCAGGGTCTTTTCTTGGAGGAGTCTAAGTAGCAGTTAAATATTAAATAAAAAAGATGACATTTTATTTTATTTTCCTGTTGCAATTCTGCATCTCCTGATTCAAAGCAGCATAAGGTAGAAAGTGCTACCTTGGAGGGGGGGAAGGAAAGTTTGAATGCAAATGTGTCTGCCCCCAGCCTTGACTATAAAAGTGCTTAATGGGGGAAGAGGAGCACAGGTCTGTGGCACTCTGCTCTTTCTGGGCTGATTTACCACCTGGATATGTGCCCTTTGCCTTTCTGTCGTCATTCAAATTGCCGAGATTGTGCCAGGAAAAAAAGCCTCGAACTTTTCTTGCTGGTTTTGTGTGCGTGTGAAGATGCATTCTTTAAAAAAACCCTCAATAATTCACAACCTGCCCAGGAGCCTTGGTCAGTCATCCCTAGCTGAAGCAGATTTAAGAACCGAATGCAACACGTCCTGCTTGCTCTGAACATGGCCTTTTTTTCCTTTCCTTCTCCTTCTCTGAAGTTCAGCTCTGTGCAATCCCCAAGACATCCCCTTGCTGCCCCAGCACCCCCATGGGAAGGCTCCATTTCGGCTCTGTTTCAGGCCATCACGTTTCAAATCACTCCTTGCACCCCCAGGTCCTGGCTCTCTCTCCCACCCCATGTCCTTGCTATTAGAGCAGATACCTCCTCCGCGGCCTCTCCGCATGTCTTCACCTCATTGACTCCTCATTTCTTTCCAAATCTCCTATCATCCCTTCCCGGGTGCTGTTCCTCTTCCCCTCTTCCCTGTGTTAGGGCTGAACGATTTCATTAATTCCCCCAAGCGCTGCCCACTCCACTGCTTTCGCTAACGACCCCATCAAGCATCTCCTGACATCTGGTATTTAACTCTCTGGACCTTTTTCACACACATTTTGCACGTGAGCATTACTGACCCGACTGCAGTGGGTCAGCTCTCAAGGTGAAACCACTCCTTGCATTAGTATTTATTACAGAAATCATAGTGACTCCTCTGTCACTGATCACAACTCCCTTCTCTGCTAAGTGTTGTACAGAAATGCCCATAAAGGCTGATCCCTGCAAGGGACTGGGACAACAGGAAGAGCAAATGGGGAGGAGGAGGTTTTAGGGTGAAGTAATGGGGCTGTGGGTGCAGGATACTCACATTCAGCCCCTCTCTATCATCCTTATCCTGCAAATGTTTGGCAGATCCCTGGGATTAACTCTTGGTTGGGTTTTTTATAGCTGGAAGAGCAAAACCTCCACTTCTTGCCCTGATGGTGCCAGTCTCTGCTCCGGTTTTCCCTGGAGAATTTGAGGACAGGCTGCGGGGGTGCTCAGCAGCGCTGCCAAGTGGGACACAAAGCCTCAATTCATGCTTAATCTGTTTTGCTGAGACCAAGTCTGCTCCCAAGGCTCCAAGGAGGTGCCCAGTGACCCATGAATGCAGCCCTTGCTTGAGCTGGGAGGACATCACAGCCCGGCAGGAACAGAGCTGCCTGGGCTGGAAGAAGTCACCTGGGGGGGGTCTGACACCTGACGTGTTCCCAGGCATCCCTGACATGGTCCTCATGGTGCAGGTACGGGCTTTGAGACTGTCCTGGGCAGAGGGATGCTTCTCGGCACCTTTCTGGCTCTGCTGGGGTCCCCAGCACAATTCACATTTCAATACCCTCTCATGAATGCCTGATTTCCCAATGAGAGAGCCAAAAGATGGGAAAAAAATATGGGAAAAGAAACAGAGAAAGGTGAACTGATGTGTCTGAGATGACACTGCAGGTTGGGACTGGAGTGAGGAGCAGGGAGGTCCCTTAACTCCACAAATCAAACACTTTCAGGCAGCATTTCTGCATCCCGCAGTGTGAACGGATGAACAGAAATCGCTGTTTCCAGCAGCAGAGAGGGCTGCATTTCAGAGCTGACTCCCAGACAATAACAGAGCTGATCCGTCAGATAAGGGAGACAAACAGGAAAGGGAAAGGGTACGGATCTCCTATTCAATGCGGTGCTTTATTCATGAGACAACACTGCCTCCACGGCCACGCCAACCGCGCCAGCGCCGCGCAGCAAAGAAAACACTCGTTGAAAAGTTACAGAAGAGAGGCATTTCAGTGGAAGGACTTAGAGAAACAACAGCACAGCTAAGCAAATAACTACATGTATTTAGCAAAGGCTGCATCAGCCCCCACGGCAAGCGGGTGAGACAATACCGATCACAAACCAAACAGCGCTAATCTGCAGTTCAGGCCGTTTGGCAAAGACTTTCCAACAGATCTGCCCCACGAGCAGCTTTTGTTTCCTTCCATGGTTCTTTCCAACCCCCCTTCACAAAAGCACAATATTTTACCAATCAGCTTTTCTTGGAATAACTTCTGCTTTCAAAAGCAAAGTTGTTTGGTTTTTTTTTTTCCTTCTTTTTTTCCCCTAATGATTTAAAGCCTGCAGCAGTTTTGGAGGGGGTGGGGAGGAGCAGACAGCGGTGGAAAAACACATCATAAGGCCTTTAATTCTGTCCAGATAAGAGAACTGCACTAAATCATTTCCAAAAAGAGAGCAAAGGTTAAGATAAGGCTCCGTGCCGCTCAGAAGTATCGCAGTAATTCCATTAGAGAGGGAACTGGTAAAAAGCAAGCAGCTCAATATGGAGCAAAATAGATTTTCCTGGGAGTTTAACAGAATTTTTGTCTCTGTGGAATTAGAAGGGACTCTTAAAGAACCAGCTTTGCTTCCCTGAGGAATAAAAGTCAAAACCAGCCAGTCTGAAGAAGTACATCCCTTTGGCTGCTGCGGTGCTGAGGGAGCTGGTGCCAATGGGATGCAGGCATTTGGAGAAGGGATGGTGGTCAGCAGGTTTCTCTACCAAGGCTGGAATTGGTTAAGCTTCTGACAGAATGTGGTTTTTTAATATTTTTTTTCCATGAGGTCTTCCTGCTGCAAATCTCAATATTTCATTGGGAAAACAAAACATCCTTGGCTTTCGGTTGACGTTTTATTTGTTTTTGAGCAGGTTGTTGTGCCAAAATTTTGACATGTTTCTGATGAAAATGAAAGCTCCTCTTGCTTAAGTTGTCTGCAAATCACTGCTCCCTTCCTTTTACCGGTTCAGGCTCCCTCCATCCTGAACCTGATTTCCTCAGACCAATAAAGAAAATAACTGCTGTGCCCAAGGCTATTTAAAACTCGCTCTGTGACGCACAAGTCACTCACAAAACCTGCAGACAGCACGGGCAATTTAACTGCCTGGCTCTCCTTGCACTGCAGGGGCAGCACACAGGGGGTCTCCTCCATTGCTTCCTCTTCCCAGGATCCCACTGTGTGTCCTGCTGGGTCCTGCTGGGGTGGCTGCTGTCCCTCGTCACGGTGGCTGGGTGGGTGGTTGAGAAGCCCAAGTCCTGTTGGCTTACATGGATGCGTCCTGTGAATGATGTGTCAGCAAGGGTTTGCAGCAATAATTCTTATTTTTTTAATATTATTCTTTTTTAGATTTTTTCCCATGATGTTACCCCAGTGAAGGGAAGCCTCAGAAGTTCTTTCCTTGAGCCACAGAAAGGCCAAAGTGAGAAGGAAATCGGGAAGAAAGGAGCCACCTCCCTCAACAGCAGCATCACCTCCAGCATTTGCTCAAGAGCCATCAGCATCTTCATCCACCAGCATCCTTGGACATGTGGAGGTAGCAAAGCAGCCTCCTTTCACAGCAGGTTGGGGAAACGATGGGAGCCTGCCCTATGCTTCTGGGGGAACACTACAAACACTACAAACATTTCGCCCCCAAATTGTCTCATGACAGGGTTTCCCAGCAGTATTAATGGTATCTCAGCAAAAGGGCTCTGGGCTAAGATAATGTTTGTGTTGTACCAAGAGAAATCTCATTTCTCAGCACCTTCTGCAAGGCTCTGGGTGTAGGAATCATAACGTGGATTAAGTTGAAATTTTAAAGCACATTTCAGGCAACCATCTGAAAGCACTTTCCAAACAAACATGAAGGTGTTAAGCTTCACAGTGACTAGGTGAAGAAGATGAATATTTGTCTTCTAATTAGCGAGAAGTGGAAACATAACAAACAGGACTGATTCAGCATGGCATAAAGTGAATGTTTAACCCAAACCCTAATTTTTAGAGGGAGATGGATTTGAAGGGGATAGGAACATGCATAAACATGCTAAGGTATGGACTTAGGGGCTTTCAGAGCTGCCTAGGGGAATTAAGTGCCCATTGACATATAGGGAATTACAAAAATAATACTTATAAGTTAATTTGAGGTCCATCTCACCCCAACACCTTCATAAACAGGATGGTGTACATGGGGTTTTGAGATGGTACTTTGTGCCCAGGTTCCTGAAGGCCAGCAAACCACAACAGCCCGTTGCTTACTGATTTCTCCAGGGCTCTCAGGTTCCTCATGGGACAACTGTGAGGAGGTTACATGGCGGAAGAGACCAACACCCAAGAGGGGCACAGTTCTCTCCTTGCTTGAGTAGGGGACAAGGAGATGAGCTGCAGTGACAAGCGGGGATTGTGGGTTGATGGTGTGACCAGCTGAGCTCAATGTCCCCCTGGACAATGCATGGGGAATAATTGGAGACCATCCCTTGTAGTGAGAGCCCCATCTCCCTGCTCATTGAAGAACTCCATGGTGCTGATCCCAGTGTTTGGGGTGTGACCCCCTGTCCATTCCAGCCTTGTTACCATATGGCTCCATGTCCCCTGGTCCCAGGCTTCTCCAGTGTCACTCAATGGGGAGCAGCCGTGGTGGGAGCAGTTGGTTGGGTTTCTGCTGAGACAGGAGGTGTGATGTGATGCTTGTATGGACCTGTGGCTTTACAGCAGTGGAAAAACAGATCAATCTGGCTGGGTGTAAATGTTTCAGAAACACAGGTATTTAATAAAAAAAAAATGTCCTTTTGTTCCCATCTGCTTCTTCCTTTCATGATCCATCCTTAGGGCTGACCTAACCAGCAGTCACTGTTATGTCTCTCTGTAAGACTGAAGCAGGCAGCCTTGTAGAGGGGCTGGTCTGAAAACCCCCTCCATATCATATGCAGAATATGCTCTCCCTCTCTGCACAGGGGCTTAGGAGCACCCTTCCCTCTCCCCAGGGTGCTGTGGGGAAAAATGACTTAAAAATGGCTCAGCACAGAGCTCAAGAAGGTGGAGCAGGACTCAGGGGAAGCACTGTGCGTTGCAGCAGCATCTATCCTCCCCTTTTCTCTAGCAATCCTGGTCCTCAGAAGCCCTTTGGACTGGAAAAGCACCCAAAGACTCAATCACGAGGCCACAGCTTTGGTGGGAAGCTCTGGCTGAAATTCAGCTGAGTGCAGCTTTTGGGCTGGGCTCCAGCCAGTCTCGGCCAGGCTTTGTCAGAGCTCAGTCCCTCGCGGCCTCTGTCGCCTGTGCAAAACCCCTACTCAGAGATGCCACAGCTCAAACCCAACCAGAACCGGCTCTCATGTCCCTGCTTGCTGTTCCAGAGCAGGGAGATTTCAACTTTTTCCCTTCCCCAGGAAAAATTGAGGGAGCGAGGGAAGGCAGGGCTGGTCCCTTGGCATCCCCACGAGATAGCCAAGACCTCAGGGACCTGCGCCAAACTGAGCTGGTGCCTCACCAAAACAGCATCATTCATCCGTGTCGCCTTCCCGGGGAATCAGGTGTTAATGGGGTGTCACATTTGTCTTGCTGACAGCTGGCATCACTGATAAGAATTAATCAGCTATAAATAAATAAATAATAATGATAACCCCCCTCCAATATCTACTAACAAGGCTATTTGTGTATTTATTTTATTTTATTTTATTTTTAGTGTTCCTCTTATCTTACACAGAGGAGAGGGGAAAAAAAACCAGCAAGGAAGATAAAAATGTTGGGTAAATCCAGCATGGCTGGATTATGCTATTGGGCCTGAGCATTTCAGTGCTGTGGAGCAGACATCTGCTTCATGCTCCGGGCTGATAGCAAGCACAGGCAGCTTTATCACTAGTTCGGTTTCCAGGCAAATATTTTTTCAAGTGCAAGCAGGGTCTTTCAAAGCCTTGCGCATGGCCATGCACATACAACATGCACAAATAATCTGTTTCTGCAAGATTTGTGCTGGCGTCAGGCTGGACTGGAGGGAGGGGGTCTCCTAAGGCTAGCTGTTAGCAAGCTGCAAGATAATCAATAGGCTTGATGAAGGTGCAGTGGGTTTCTGTAGTCTAGAGTTTATGATTTTGTCATAAATAGAAATAATTGATCGGCCATTAGCTAACATTGTTGTGAAGGGTATGGTAGACACTCTGTAGGCATTTGTTCTTCCAGGCAAATAACTCTGCTTATAAACCCAAGCTAGATCCATGCCAGGGATCTGTCAGAGCTGCTCTGGTCAAAGAAGGAGCTGGTGCTGAGTCTGGTGGTGGTGACTTGCCCCTCCACTCAACCACCTCATGCTCTGCTAATGTGCCATGGGGATGTGGAAGAACCAAAAGTATGGTAAGACTTTGGCCAGGATAACCAAGTCACAGCTGACGTCTTGCAAACTTTGAGGGCTTAAGGGACCTCCATTTAAATCTCATTGCTCTCTGTCTGTGACAGTACATCCTATGCTTACTGATCCGTGGGGCAAAGGCCCCCTCTGACCCATCAAAACTCCCTGGACCACTCTCCATTTGCTTTAGTGGCCCTGGGAGGATGCAGCTCTTGGTAGGATCCTTTGGCCACCCTTAGCTTGAGCAGGTTTCCTAAGCAAAGCCATGTTTCTGAATGTTCAGTGTAGCTTACTGTATTTTCACATAAATATCAATGGGATCTCGTCTGTTAAAATCCCATCTATTTGAGCATATAATTTTCCCAGAGTCAGAATCTATTAGTGGAATCTCAGCCCGTGTGACAAGATAACAGAATCCTCAAATTAAATAGGGTTTCCACAATTACAGCTTCTCCCTTTCTTTCCCAGCATTAACACCATAAATGCTGCTGTCAGATAAGATAAGATCTGAATTCTATCCTGACAATTAAAATGTTATCAGAGATCAGTTAATTACACACTAGATTTCAACAGAGGCAAATAAACCCCCTGCGGGTTAGTGTGGAAACTGCTGTCTTCCCACCAACTTGTCCCTGGGCCACCAGGCACGTTTCCCTCTTTCTCCAGAGGAAATGGGATCCATATTTGCTGCCTGGTTTTGGACCTTTCCCCGGGATAAAAGGGACGCCCCAATGCAGATTGGTGACACTGAAGTGATGGAGGAGATTTCAAGTGTTAACTGCAGGATGGAGCTTGAAAGCAGAAGAGAAAATCTGATAGTTTTGTTGGGAAAGAGGCCCCATGGATCTGTAAAGAGCACTGGGGGGAACCAGGAGCTCACGTAGCAAAATGGCCTCAAGTTGTGCCAGGGGAGGGTTAGGTTGGATATGGGGAAAAATTTCTTCCCTGAAAGAGTGGTCAAGCACTGGAAGGGGCTGCCCAGGGCAGTGGTGGAGTCCCCATCCCTGGAGGGGTTCAAGAAGCTCGTGGATGTGGCTCTTGGGGCTATGGTTTAGTGGGCATGGTGGGGTTGGGTTGATGGTTGAGCTTGATGATCTTGAGGGTCTCTTCCAACCTTAATGACTCTGTGATTCTATGAAAAAGGCTTTTGTGAGAGCTGGGTGCTGATGCTTAGCAGAGGTCTCAACTCAGGGTGGAGGCTCCTCGGTTGATTTTGCTCACTGTCCTGGCCAGGCTCCCGGAAATGTGGCACATCTGGTCTGACGCTGCAGCACTGAGTGAGGTGGGTCCACAGGACGAGTCCAGCTCTGCTGTGTATGTTGCATTTGCCAAGGGATTAAGCAATGCTTATTCAGCCCTATATACAAATACGAGGCATTTACTCAGAGTTTACCTAGGTGTAATCCAGGAGCTACCACAGGTATGAATTTTAGATAAATAAATTAACCGCTTTCTCATCTCCTAAACTCAGCAGAATCTCCACCACTTTTTCTGAATCTAACTTCTTTTCTCTTCATAATGTTTCACTCTGAATTTCCTTCCTCCAACTCAGGATATGTCTCAGCCTGCTTTCAAGCAGGAAGACTGATTATTACTTTTGTTTTGTTTTTTTTTAATTGTTTCCTTACAGGAATTGGCAGAATGGCCTCAAACCTTCCTGTATCCTGTCTCCGTCTCTCTCTGCTGACTGAGGTTTTTTTCTTCTCCTTCTTTGTATTTGTACATAAGGTTTTTATACTTTGAATGGCAGCCTGTGTTGTATGGGGGATGTTTCTTCGACTGATGTGAGTTGGCAAGGTGCTGTATTCAGATCATCTACTACAGGTGGATGGGACACTTACTACTGGTCCAGCCCAAGGGTCTGATGGGGACATTAGAAACCTACTATTTAGGAGCTGTCAACCACAGTTGTTGTACAGCCCATAGCAAGAAACAAGAGCCAAAATCAGAAAATTATATTGAGATTCAGAAGTCGTAGGTATCTCTGCTCACCGCATTAAGAATCATGCTCCGTCCTGCATGCTAACTACTGAATTACCTATTTTTTTCTTAACCACAGGTACCACTGATGGTGGTGTGAATACAGCCCATCCCGGGGATTGCACCAGTTGAGGATATGGTCCAAATCATCTTGTCCTGCTGGAGAATGGCTTTGTTGCCTCTCTCCTTATTGCCAAATTCATATCTGTCTCTACCAGCTCTGCCTTTTACCCTGTCCTCTCTGTCCTGCAAACGTATGCAGGATGTTCCTGCGAATGGCAAGGTTTACTCAACCGCTGATAACTCCAATCTAGTCTAACAAAGAAGTAAATGCACAATGACATCTCTTGCGCAAAGAGCTGTCATAAAGTGCGGCTGGCAATCCAAGTGGTATAAATGCTCTTTCGATTAAGTGCCTCATTGAGGTAAGTTGATGATGCTCCATTAGGCTGAAGTGATAGACTTGGAGTTCTTGACACAATCGGTGGGGAGAGGGACTCGGTGCTGGAGCAGGCAATGCAACTCTCCTGCTTTCTCTACTCTCCAGTAATTCTCTTCACTCCAGGCTGATTTGTTGCAGTTTACACAGGGGAAGGCTCTTAATGCCTCGCTGCCCTGGTCGGGCTCCCTGGAGGCCAGAAACACATTGAGGAAGGCCCACCATGTGTTGTAGCCTGAGAATATCTCAGCAACACGATGGCACAGTCAGGGGCACAGCACTTGGACTTCTTGACTTGTTCCTTCCTCCCCTTCTTTCTCCACATCCCTGCCATCCTGTTCCTTGCAGCATGTCCTCCCCTGAACTGGGATTTCTGGGGGATAGTGGTCTCCGGCAAGCTTTTGGAGTGTCAGGGATTTGCGTCAAATCTGCGGTACATTTTTAATACTGCAATAGAAGTAGCTCTACCCCCCACCTAGGTACAATAAATAATACCAACGTTTTGAGCTTGTTACTGCAACTTTTATTTAAATCAGGAGAAATATAAAAAAGAAAGTAAAAGGACAGGGATAATTTATGGATCCAGGATGCAGTGAGGGTCCAGGCTGTGGCCACAGTGATTGCTTAGGAGTGGTCTCCAACTTTCTGCTGGAGGAATCAATGTCCCTGTGGTCAAACCTTGCCCAAGGAGGTCCTCCAGCTCTGCGCTAGAATCATCTTAAGTACCATCCAGCCCAAGTCAAGTATGAAATTAAGAGTCTCAGTATTTAAATGTAAGCCAACCCATGAGAGTGAAAAGTGGTGGTACCTGCCCTATTAATTACTTCAGTTTTACTCATGATTGGTGAAAGTTACTGCTGGGACATGGGAAGAGCTCCATCCATCACAGACCTGTTAGTGGTGCTGACTGGGAAAGGCACCGTTGCAGCCTTGTTTCTCTTTTCCATCCCTCACACAGAGCACTTTCCCTTATTAAGCAGAGGAAAGTGGAAGAACAAATTGTAATACATAAAATGCTTGTTCCTTGCATTTTCCACCTGGCTGGAGTTTCCCGATAGGCTGTTTGCGGGATGTCCATTATTGTTATTCACCCAGAGAGCTATTATTATTTTTGTTATTTCCTTACTGAACACGAAGGTACCAACTTTCCCCCTCAACTTGATAAAACAGGATGTGATTGCTTTCATGGTTAACAAGTCCCAAGCAAGTGCCACACTGGCTTGACTGGTGTGACAGCTTCTTGGCTAGTTGGTGACTGAGGGATACGTGCAAAACCATCGCTTCTGCTTTACAATGATATATTTTACGCTGAGGCATTAGACACAGCCATAAAAAAAGAGCAGCACTTAACTGTAGAGAAAAACACAGGGATGGGATTGTAAAAACAAATTCAGGTTTTATTTGCTTGCAGAAAGCAGAGGGGTGGGTCACTGGCAGTAATTGACTGTGGAGCAACTTCAAAATCCATTCCCTGAGAAGCCTGCCCAGAATTTACACCAGACCCTCTAAGTACGCACTCAAACAGGACTTCCATCATGTCAAACTTGTCAAAAGCGGGTAATGCAGATGAAACACTTTAAAAGAATCTCATTTTCAGGACAAGCCAATCAC
>NW_010166485.1:31376-46462 GCF_000695765.1 Mesitornis unicolor
TCTTTCCTTGAAAATAAAGCCCTTGTAAAAGATCTTAATTTAAGCAGTCAGAGATTAAGCTGCCCAGAATGATTGCCTGCTTTCGCTGGTGAATTTACTGGCATTTAGCAAGTAGCTGCTAATGGTGTGTCACCGTGCTTCTGAGACCCGTTGGGCTGAACAATATCAATCTGGGGGACAAAAAGGAGACCACAGGGCAGGCTGTGGTGAGGATGGTGAACCCCAAAGTTATAATCTGGCAAAAAAAAAAAAAGGGCATGTCCCAGTTTTGCCAGAGCCAAGAGTGTGGTGTTGTGGTTCCCTGGTCTGGATGCTGACTCTGAGCGGGTGAGCATTTCCCTCTCTGGAAGAAACCATTTTGGAGATGATCAGTAGAAAAGTAGAGGAAATAAGGCTCGAAGGTGGCCAGAGGGGTGTCAAGGTGGACATTATGGCTCTATGGACTGATCTTCACCTGCACAGGAGAATCTTGGTGCTTCGAGGTGTCAGAGTCCCTGGAGGACCTTGGCATGGCATGTCCTTGGCATGGACACCTCTGTCCTGCTCCCTGACATGTCGTGCTCCCGGTCTGGAAGGCAAATTGAAGATGCTGTCTCCTAAGTTGTTATTTAGGAGAAACTTGAGCAGTAGTGAAGTTGGTGCTGGTCCAGATAGAGGGGGGTAATTTTTTTTTTTCAGGGGGGTATAATGTCACTGCAGACTGAGAGCTGGAGAGGAGCTGGTGTAAAAGGAGAAAACAGGGATAAAGAAGTAATAAGAGGAGGAAATCAAGAGAACAAAGCTCATTTCCTTGAGGTATTTGAGCTCCTGGTCAACTCTAGTATCAGCAAGCAGCAGGAAGCCTTATTTATATACTATTTATTTTTGACTTAAAAAGAAATGTTCCCTTGTTTGACAGCTTCTGCCTGGATTTTTATGCCTTTTTTTTTCTTTTCTGCATGTTTATTTAAATTCTTTTCTTGTATCTTAACATAGCCACTGTGCCCTGGCTTGCTTTTGTAGACACGGCTCCAAGGCATGGCCTCGGTGGTGGTGTTTGTTAGGGGATCTGAGATAGCCCGGGGCTGGGAGCAGCCTCTGCCCTGGCCCTACCTCCCGTCCTCACCCCAGCTCTGATCTGCCCCATCTTTGTATCACAGCCACGACGTCGAGGGTCACTTTGTGCTGTGGATGTGTAAGAGGTAGAGCTGAGCATGTTGCCAGCTGTCCCTGGAGGATAACTTTTCATTATTGATGTGGAAAGTGGAAAATAAAAGATACTATTATACATTTTGTCTTTGGGGAACATTTTTTTCTTTCTCCTCATCCCCTCCCTTCAGATAGGAAAGCATTTCAATTCAGAGAATCGTTCGGATCACAATGAAGAGAAGTCAATCCTGAGAGCAGCAGGCACGTTTATTTACATCGCAGGTGACTTGTAACATGTCTCTACCATGTATGCTTTTATTATTGCCTGACAATCCCGGAGACAGGACGTCTTGTACCTGCAGTGCCACAGCTGTGCTGCTTCTTGCAGTCATTAAACCTGCCTTTGAAGTAATCAGAAAAACCCCAATTCCTTAAGTTCAAATAGGCCTGCAGAAATGGCACAGAAAGGGAGTTAAGCAGCATTCCTCGGATTGAACCACAAGGCGGAGGAAGATCAAAGGGGAGTGGGTGAAGAAAATTGAAACAAATCTTCCTTTAAGGGTATCAGAGGTGTCCTTGCTCTCTGTCCTCCACCCACTCCAGTTGCTGTGCCACGCAAGGAGAAGGCATCACCCCACGCTTCGCAGATGGCAGAGCCCATGAACATCTGTGCACAGCTGGCATGCAGCCGTATTTGCACTGCCAGCTTGCTGGCCAAGTGGAAAATGGGTATTTGTAGGTACAAGCCCTTTGATTTTCCACTGGGAGAAGAACACAGGCGGTCAGAGATGGGAACGCACATCAGAGCTCGCTGATACAGATCCAAGAAAGCTTCCGGATCAATATTTAAAAGCGAGAGCTGGTAAAGGAAAACCGCACTCCCTCTGCATCCATCAGCTCCGCTTATCTTCTCTATCTGCTATCTCCTCCCAGGCTTCTCCCTTTCCAAATCTGCAGCACCATCTAGCCCTCTAATCATTTCTCTGTGTTCCAGTCTTACTTCTACAAAGGAAGAATCAGGACATTTGGGCTCAGTATTGAGACCTCTTTTCCCTATTTACTCATGCGCAGAAGGCTTGGGAATGATATTTGGATAAGAGCTGCTGACCGTGTTTTATCCCACACAGGATATGGGATAAACTGCAAGTGGAGTTTGTTACCATCCACTGGGAAAGATGTGGCACCCTGGTACCTCCAGGTAAGAAACTGCTGTTGTTTTCCCGTCAGGAAAGTCAGGAGAAGAAACATTTGGATGCTCTTGAGAGGGTCAATACATGGTTAAATGTCAGCGTTGGCTGGAACAGCTATAGCTGTTTTAGCCTTTTGGAAAAATCACCTTTGGTGTCACAGCTGCTGTCCCTTCACCGCAGTGGGGTGTTGCTACCTACAGTGATGTTACAGCAGGAAAAAATGTCTGAAAACTGACTCAAAAATGGAGAGTTACATGAACCAAGCAGGCAACTTTCATTTTGCGCAGCTTGCCTCTGCCCACTGGGCCAGGGATTTGTAGCTGCAAGGCCATCTGTATTTTGTTGGCTCTTATCTCTCCGGTGTGCTGAGATAGCACCAGATTACCATAATATCAGAGTATCCTGCTCCCCGTGATGGATTCATCCCCGTAGCAAGCCTGGGGAGAGCTAAGTGCCGTTATCTTCCTTGTACAGATGGGGAATGCTCCACTACAGCCCAAGTCTCCACTTCAAGGTGCAGTGATACAGAGGGCAATATTTATTTACTAAAAATATTGTGGTTTGTAGTGGGACAGGCATGAAATTCAGCTCACTTTGTCAGAAGTCCACCACAGGAGACGGCTCTCAGAGTCCTCCTGGAGAGGAAGAAGCTCTCCCAAGGTGTGACCATCTCAGCCAGTTGTGGTTACCCAGTCAGAGTACCCAGGCCATGTGAATTACGTGCTAGGTAATTTATGTGTGTCCGTTCTCAAGGTAGGACTATCATTTACCTTAACAGTATATAAAACTGGGTAAGTGAACGCCTTTGACATTCATTGGCATAAGACCTAGGGGTATTTTGTGCATCTTGTAGATGTGATTGACTCAAAGTGACCTTTGGGCAGTTCGGGACTGAGCAGGTTATTGAACACTGGTGACTCTTCATGGATCCCTCACCACTGCGCTGCCCTTCATGACCATAGCATCTGCTCAGGTGGGATGAATTGCCCTGTGGAAATATCTTTTCATCCTATCCCCTGTTAAGGTGTGGCTTAACTCTGAGGCCTAACTTTAAGGTGAGAAGTCTACTTTAATACACTCTAATGCACTCTTATTTCTAGAGGTCCCTCCTCATGCTTTGGTGTTCCCAGTAGCATCTTCTTGCAAATGCAAGTATTTCAAAACACGAATAGCGAAGGACGGGTACGTGAGTGTGGGTGGGAGTTTCATTTGTATATCTGTGTGAGTTGTGTATTGATACAGGAACTTTGATGTCACTCAGGCAAGCTTGGCCAGGCAGCAAACTTCACATTTATGTGCAAATGAGGAGAGAGTCATACTGAACTGGAGGGAGAGGATGCTAATGAATGTTCTTCTAGACTTTAAGGAAAAGATATTGCCCAATGCTGTGGAAAATTAAAATTTGTTTCTAATATGTATGGTAAATTTAATGCTAAAGACCAAAGATAAATGGGAAGAGAGTTTAATCCAAGCTGACCCCGTTTTTGCTGGAATGTCATTTGCTATGGTTTTTGCTCCCTCTCAGAAAGCAGGAGACACACTAATTAGTTCTTGCATGCTGCACATAAATTATTGCTTCCAAACATTTAAAGGAGAAAGTCAGGGATGCTGGGAAAGGCACTAGGGGAAGCGTCCTGTACCCACAGAGGGTTTGGATACGACCATAAACTGAAGGACTGATGCTGTAGTGTCATGAGTGACCATCAGGAGAAAGTGTTTTGGCCTCTCAGTGCTTCCCTGCTTGCTGAGGTCGCACTGTGAGAGGTGGTGGCAATTGGATGAACAATTAAATTCACTTGAAGATGAAAAGATGTCCTTGACTATAGAGGATGTGAAGTGTTCAGGGCTTGGCTGTTCTTAGGCTTCCTTGAGATGGACCCAACTTCCAGCTTTTTCAGTACTTAACTTACTGCCCCCACTCCACACACACACACACACACACACACACACACACACACAAGGATCCTCTTTTGCATTAAACCCTATGATCATATAAACTCATCCAGCTTTCTGAAAAGCTGACTTGCAAAAAAACCCTTGCCAAGCAAAAGATGAAACCAGAGGACCCCTTATACCCTTCATTCTTAGAGGAAAAGGTTCAGAAATAACATGATTTATGGAAATTTCCTTGAAAAAGATCAGAGCATTAGCTTCATTTTCCTTAAATATTTTTAAACTAAAGTTTTAAAAGTTAAAAGCTTAAGAAAGCTTTTTGGACATGCTGGGTTTTCAGAGCCATGGGACAGGTTCCCCGTCAAGGCACTGACCCTGCATAGCTCTGTAAAAAGCAAAGGGTGGCTCAGTCTGAGCTCCAAATATCACCACGAACACGGATGCACCGTGTCCAGAATAGCGTGCCCAGGACAACCCACCGCATCTGTCGCCACGAGCTTCGGCCACCAGTTCACTTGTCAAGCACTCAGTTCTGCGGCTGGTGTCATGGTGGTGGATGGAAATAAGCCTGTCCACAGCTGACGGAGCTCAGCAGAAACTCATCAGCAGATGATCAAAGTTTAGAGTTCAGATGAAAGGCCTTAAAACTCATCTCAGGGAGATTTGGGGCTCTTCGTGCCCTGTTGATGGAATTTCATTAGCTTGTAACCATGACAGGTTATAATCAACCTGTCCAATTTTAATCTTGTCCATAGCTGTGCTGCAGACTTTTAATTTTTTTTTTCATTTGCTTTATTTGAGTCATGAATGTGCCCTGCCAAAAGAAAAGACTCCCTAACCTGTATCCTCCAGGCAACTGGAAAAGTTCCTCATGCAGCCAGCAAATGATGTGTTTAAATGTCGGTGCCCAAGAGATAGATGTTAAGGTAAAACATTTCATCAGAAAGGGTTAATTACTCGTTGCTGGACCACCTAAGAGCAAATGGCACTAAACAGCCAGGCATATTGCCTATGTTGCAGTGCTCAAAATGGTAAGCGTGATTTGGCCCCTGATGGAGAACTCAGCACTTGAGGACCTAGAAAAGGGTCAGTTGTGCTTGGTAAGGAGGACCATGTCCCGAGAGATCCTTCAGCTGGAGCACAAAGGCTTCCAGTGATGGCTGTGGGTCCATCCAGGAGGTGAGTGTCAAACACTTCATTGGGGTCACTGGTCAAGGCTTGTGTCTGGAAACGAGGTGTGGGAGATGAAGGTGTCATCCTGTTAGCTCCTGTCCTCACCCCTGATTGCATGGCAAAAGGAACAGGAAAGGCTCAACACTCCAAAATTGTAAGTGAAGCATCTTATTTTGGCTAAAAATGATTTTAATAATTGCTTGTTTCTATATGGATTTTTGGGAAGGGGGACACTTAGACCATACTTGTGAGCTTTCCTCTACAATCATCACAGTAGTTTTTAAGTAGATCCATGAGTCCAGGTCTAACTATTGCCTGAAAAGAAAGGCCGGTTGAATTTAGTAGTGCTTTGGTGCAACTGGTCTTCATTTGGACAGCAAGCTGGAACATAGGAGGTTCAATCCAAACACGAGGAGAAACTTTTTTACTGTAAGGGTGACTGAGCACTGAACAGGCTGCCCAGAGAGGTTGTGGAGTCTCCTTCTCTGGAGACATCCAAACCCCTGTCCGTGTTCCTGTGTGACCTGGTCTGGGTGATCCTGCTCTGGCAGGGGTTGGACTGGATGAGCCTTCCAACTCCTGACATTCTGTGGTTCTGTGAGATTAACCCCTTGTATCACTGAGGGACAAGGGCTGGGGGATTGAAAGGCCCAACCAAGCTGCAGTTGCCCATGAGTTGGTGTCATGTTTGCTTTGTGCCCATGGCTCAGGATGCGTCGTGGTGTCCCGGTGTGAAGCGCCAGCTCTCCGGGATGCGGCTTCGCAGGCGATGCTCTGGAACTGTCTGTCATCATTACAGCACTTTGCTTCCAAAAACCAGACCGACAGCAGCGTTTTGTTCTGGGGGGGAGTGAGGAGATGATCTAAGAGGACATCTCCCTGGGCCACCTCAGGGGCTCGGCACATCCTTGCCCATTCCTGGCACGGCGCGGTAGAATTGCACTCTATGCAAATGGAATTTAATAACTCAGCATTTTCCCCCTTTTTGAGTGGAAGACGTGTGTTGGCTGTGGGAAGCGCGTGGGGTGGGCAGAGGCGTCTGATGTGTCAGGACACCGCTTCAAAACTGCCGTGAGAGCAGAGAAAACCAGCACGACCCTATCGAGTTTTTATAGCGTTGTAATTACCTCTTCTGGGCATGTGGGATATTATTAGCCTGCTTGCCTGAGGAAATTAAGCTCATATGATCATGTAATGAATGTGTGCGCATTTCTGCATGTTTATTCTGACCTTAATAATTTTTGAACCCATTGGCGGTTTCAAGCAGATTTGCTGGGGAAGGAAAGCGGTCTCACATACAATTAAGTTTTTATACGTACTGTGGAAGCGGTGGTCAGGCAGAGGAGAAAAAGCCTGTAAATGCTCCCAATCAGCATTTCTTGTCTGAACGACAGGTCATAGCGTGGGCTTCTACCTTATCAGACACCAAAGACTCTACACCGGGGGAGAGAATTTAGAAAAACTCATTTGAACGGCAGCAAAAGGTTTGATTGGGGCTTGCAATCAAGCATGAAATGCGGATCTTAAGGAAACAGGGCTTTGTTATTCCTGGTGGCGGTGGGACTGCATATTAACTGCTCATTAGTTGTATCAGCACAAAGGCAAGCATGGATTTAGTCGGAAGGTATAAAGTCGCTTCCAGTAGCACAGCTTGTTCCTCTTCCCCACATAAGTGCATTTATGTCAGCACGGCTGTTTTCCGCACTCAGGGAGTTAATGCCGCTTTCACTTTGGGGCATAAACGGGGCTTAAAAGCCCGGAGTATTTCACAGGGAGATTTCTGTGCTGGGGTAAACTAAACCAGCTGTCAGATTTGGCTCTCTGTTGTACTTACAGTGACACAGATTAGGAGCAGAGACGGGAGTTCTCATGGCAAATCCAATCTGTGGTAGAGCTACGCTGCTCTGCTCTTCTTAATGCCTTTCAAGGTGAGAGAACCACATCATTTTGCCCAAGGAACTCCCAAATTTCATAATAATCAGCGGGTGCCTGCATTCCCCCCACCCTCCTGGCTTCTCCCCCCCACAGTTTGTCTGCAAGTTGATATCCTTGATGATTAATGTGTTCTTCAAGCACACATTCTTAAAATTACTATAGTCGTAATTCCATTTAGCATAATGCACATTGGGGTTTAATGCAGTTTAGCAAATCTACTGGAAATTCAGGCTTTTGCTTACTTCAGGTTAATTTTCCAGAGTCCCTGCATTGACAAAACTGAGAAGTTTTGGTACATGTGGCTCCCAGGGACAAACTGGTTGGAATTGTCCGAGATGTGTTTTGTTTTCCCTCTTTCATGCCATGGTACATGCTCCCAGCTAAATGATGGGCAAGTGATCACACAGCTGCATGCAATCCCTTCCAACCTCCCCGTCCTCACATCCAGCCCCTATTAAACACCAGCAGCTGCTTGACATGAGCTGGTCCTACAGCTGCCCAAAACCCCCAGAGCAGCTGGGGAATGGGAAATGATGCTGCATTCTCTGCCAGGCACAGCCATCAAGGCTCGGAGGTGAAAAAGCTGCTGTAAAATCCAGTGCCAGAAGGGATTTCACAGGGAGATGCTCCAGATCCCAGCCTGGAAACTACAGCATCTCCAAATAAATGAGCTCTGCTGCAAGGCAAGGTTTCTTTTCCCAAGGATTACTTCTTTCATGTCTATAAGATGATCAGTGATACCTTTACAGATCACCTTTAATTAACGGCCCTGCAAGGCCCTGCAAGTCTGTGTGAGCGCAGCACTGCATACTCCAGCAAAATAGCCCGGGATCCCACAAACACATCTCTTCTCATCAGCTTGCCAGCTACAGAGCAGCTGGAATTAAACTGATGCCAACACAATGGCTCCGAGATCATTAAAGCTTTCCCGGACAAAAGGACTGCGTCTCAAGGGTCTCTTTGCCATAAACAAGCTGGGTGAAAACAACAGGAATAATATCCTGGTGAAGAAAACCCTGCTCTGCTGAAATGTGCCATGGGGAATTGGGCAGATGGCTTTGCTCATCCTCTACGGGGCCTTTAAATCAACACAGCCTAGGCCTGGGGCTTGGGGCTGCGATGTGTGGAGATGGGCTGAACACCTGGCTTTTGGAAAAAAACCAACCCAAAACTCTATCTTCTCCAGGTGCACGGGACTATGGAAACACCACAGCATCCTGAATTAGCTGGTGCTCATAAAGAGGCAATAGTGGTCGCCCCATGTCAACCAAGAAGTCAGCATGAGAGAAGCAGGAGCCCAGGGGTGGTGGCTCTCTCATAGGACCAGCCAGCAGTACCAGATGCTCGGAAGGAGGCACAGGATGCCATGGATGTGATGTACATGAGCAGCATTGCTTCCCAAGATGAAATTTTGAGTGTGTTTCAGCCCATTGGGTCCTTGGAAGGGTCAGGGTAGGACTAAGGTGCTCAGAGGTTAAATTGCCTTGAGTCAAACTGGAAAAGATGGTTAAAAAAAAGGGAGGGGATGTCGCAGATTTTGACTTTGTGTCCAACACGTAGTTATTTGCCCCTCCAGGTGAAGAGTTTTGCTTCTGTTGGGGTTATTAATGGTTTCTGAAATGCTACTTTCTTTGTTTACTTTGTTTTCTTCAAGGAGGTCAAACTCTAAATGACAAATGCCATTGCCAAATGCAATGTGAAAAATTAATTTTGAAAATACAAAACAAATGTGATTTTTGGAACTTGTCCAGCATTTTCATCTGCCAAAGCAGTTGAATCCGTCCTGATCTGAATTCAATGAAGAGTTTCCATCCCTGAGGACTGGTTTTGGGAGGGGCTTTTTGTAAGTAAATCACAAACTACTGCCTGCTGCGCCTCCCATGGCCTGCTAAGAACCCAATGCAATCCCTCCTGGGATTGGGAAAGATCTCAGTCAAACCACAAGAAATGAAGGTCTCGGTCACCTTTTATGGTGTCCGTAAGTTAGGTGTGCAATTCCCACTGGTGGTTTTGTCCTATGTATATCATCCTTTCCTACACCCCAGCTTAAACAATTATTTCAGGGTGGGAGAAATACTCTCTCTGAAGATGCTGATCTCTGCAAACTGAACCAGAGCATCCCGTAGCTGTCTATACTGAACCATCTGGATATGCAGCAGCTCCAAAGTGGAAATCCCATCACCATTGCACTACACCCAAGTCACCACCACCACGCTGCAATGGGTCAAGCAGGAGGTGTCCCTGCCCATGGCAGAGGCTGGACTGCTCTTTAAGGGCCCTTCCAACCCAAACCATGCAGTGATTCTGAGATTTATGACTCCAAGGCATTTCCTAACGGCTTGGCTCAACCACTGGTGTCCACTGCATGAAGGATCTGCCTGCTTCCTTCACAGCTCCAAAGAGTAAATTAAACGACACGATGAAACATATTACATTTGCATCTGGCTCAAAGGGAACATAACAGCATTAGGCAGCCCTGGTGCTCATTAAACGCCTCTGACTAGAAGAATGTAATGAACCAGTTTTATTACAATAGTAATTTCTTCCTATCGTATTTGGTGGTTATATATTCATGGGGGATGCAGGGAAGGGAGGAAGCGCAGTGCAGACTGGTGCATTAAGATATATTGTGTGTGGAAAAGCCGACATCAGAGCATGTGGCTGACAGATAGGAGGGAGGCGAGGCAGGGAGCAGAGTATCCCCAAGTCCATTATAACGCCGTCAAACTGACCTTTAAAGAAATATGTATATGGACAATAAAGTGGGGAATCTCTGCTCTTGGCTTCTGAAGCATCAGCAGCTCCAGAGTTGGTTTAATGACCAGTGATCGTTAGCAGCCTGCCAGAGCTGCAGCTGAGCTATACCTCGCTGTACTGGGATAACTGGGGAGGGCTGCTCTGTGCACATATTGTGGGGTGTCCATGTGTGGCAGAAAGCCCCAGCAGCTGCCGGGACCTCATGGACCACCTGGAGCTATGCTCGCTTCTCACTCACCATGGCATGGCCTGAAATTGGGGATCTGAGAAGATTCGGCCTGAAAAGGAGCCCAGCTGCCTTTCCAAAGTCTGGATTTCTCCGTCTTTCAATCTGGTTGTAACCAAGGTAGTTTTCTAAATTTGTACGAAGAGATAATCCATGATTAATAGCTATTTTAATAAATAGCTAATCAATTTATATGGGTTGCTATAGAGTCCAATAAATCAAAACGAGGTTGATTATAATCATGGCTTATCGCCATCTAATAATACCTTCCACTGATGTGCTTATAATAATCTGTAACATCCGCTGCTGCTGTCGGTAACTCATTTCAAACAACAGATAGTGTATTTTTTAACCTGCTAAAAGCAGAGGGTGAGTAAATATTCCTCTGTACCTGTAACTCATGTGGCCTTTCATGGTTGCAAACCTGGGGCCAAATCGATGTCCATCAAAGGGAAGGAAGGACTCCCGCAGCTTGAAAAAGAAGCTGCAAGAGCGATATAATTGTAAGAAAGGTAATAGTGAGTCGGTTGTTCTTGGATCAGATGTTCAATAGCCACGGGTGGATTTTATCCTGATATTTTCCACTCCTTTCACGGAATCGCAGCGTGTCTGGGGCTGGAAGGGACCTCTGGAGGTCATGTCTGTTCAAGCAGAGACACCAAACTTCAGGTAATTAAAAGGTCACCCTTTAATCTCTTTTTCCTCTGACCCTGCACAATACATTCCACCATGTAATCACAGAGCATGTGAAAATCACAATTAAGTTAACATTCATATGATTAAACACTTAAAATATATGGAAAAGATCTTTCTAAAAGTCCAGACCTTGGCTGCAAGCCCCCAGGAGTGGTTTGGGAGCCCTTTAGCAGCCTGGATGGAGTCCAGCTGCCCCCCAGAAGGACTCCCCTGTTGTGCCCCCCAACCCTCCACCTTTCCAAAGGAAAACCTGAAGTATTTCCCCAGGAGCACCCAAATTGATCCTTTAGTGAACCCAGGCCAGCATTTCAGCTGTTTTCCAGCACCTCTGTTTTCAAAGCCATCATGACCAAAGAGAGAAGAACAATAAATTAAAACATGCAAAGCAAACAGTGAGCAAATCCCACAGCCAGTAGATTTTGCATTTTTTTCATATTCTAACTCTTTTTTTTTTTTTCTTCCTGACTTGATTCACACAACTTTTTGGAAGAAGCCTCATTTGCTAAATATAGACCGAAACCTGTAGCTGCCTGGAAAGAGAAGTGTGGTGATTTCTGAAAAACTCAAGCCTATAAAAGCTGACACACAGCCCCTCACACTCTGTAAAAACCATCTCCTGGTGGATTTATTAGTCTTAAGCAACAGCAGTTGGTCTGAAAAGAAAATGTACTTAACCTTTCTTTTTAATTGTCGCACTGTTAACCTGTCAGTTCTACACGGGGCTGTTAATAATTCTGCTTTAAACGTCTCAAAAGGAACTTTCATGTTTAAATATTAAACATTAAAACTTGGGTACAGTTAGAAAAGAATTGATGTAGCCCTTTCAGTGGTAACGCGGCTGAGTCCAAAGTCTGTCGGAGCACCTGGGAATTGTCATGGTGAATTAAACAAGCCCGGACACAGGGTAGGCTGAAAATCCCAGTTCTGGGGTCAAACCCTCGGAGCTTTAACCAGGGAGAATAACAGGGGTCCAGCCTTGGAAGTGACTGAGTGAGACCTTTGGAGTGGGCCTTTATCTTCACCTTCAGGGAAGATGCATTTAGGAAAAATTAATTAATTTGGCTCAGCTGACTACAACTTAACTGGCTACTGCATAATAGAAGGGAACACAAGGCAAATGGGTTTTAAAGGTGGTTTTAGCTTGGAATCAACTCCAAGCTTCTTTGCAGAGTTGTGTCCTGTACTAAAAACTGTATTACTTTTGCTTTCACTGGGATTTTAATCTAAGCCTAATACCCCTCTCTTCTCCAAAGGTACCTTCAGATCTACCTTAACCCACCTCCAGCCCGGGCAGGAGGGGACAGGAACCTTCTCGCCCCGTTTTGGCATGGATGATGAAGCAGCCATGTGGGAATTCACCAAACCTCACTGAAATTACCACCAGCAGTGGGCACAGGCACCCAGCACTGCTGCCCTACGGCACCCCAGGAGCGCCCTACAACACTCCACGAAATCCGGATTTGGACATAAACTCTTCCATAGGTGCAAATGGCAGCATTGTAGGGTGGTTGGGCTCCTGCTGGGTCTCTGCCTGAGCTGGTTGTGTCCAGGGCTGTGGATTCCTGGATCTCCTTGCAGACCATGACTTCTCCAAAGGACAGGTTAAGCATTAACTGGGCTGGAGAGATGGAGCGTGTCACTTGGGCACCCAGGTGGGAAAACAGGGTTACAGATCCTTAAACTGAAGGGTAGCATGGTTCATTTGTTCCTTTTTCTTTGGCAAGCAGAGGTGGAGGGTTTAATTAGCTTGCCCAAGGTTGTGATGATCTTTGTTGGCAAGGGAAAAGCACCAAAAATATGGATGACGGCTCCATATGGGGGCCCACCTCAGCCCCCTCCTCTCTTGCCCAGCTGGAGAAGACCCTGCAGGAACTGAAGCCTCAAGCAAGGCCCATCCCTGGTATCTCTGCTGCATAGCTTGGGCCTATAACTATATATAAAAATAAATATATATATCTATATATACATATAGGTATGTATGTTTATTTGTAACAATAAAACAATGGCAACAATCCTGTACTCTGAAAACCAAAGGTATTTTCCAGGGCTGAGAAACTCACTGGGACTTTCTCCAGAGCAGGATTGGAGCTGTTGTGCTGCTGGAGAAGAGCAGAGCCAAAAATACCACTGCGCTGGGGAGCCAGGGCTGTAACATCACTGCTGAACTACAGCAGAAGCACGACATGCTGGTGTATCCTTAATTAACGAGCATTTCCACCCCGATGTACCAACAGCCAGGCACAACAGAGAGTTCAGTGTGTGGTGTGTCTGCACCACAAAGGAACGCAGGAACGTGGTACCAACACTTTCCTGCTGTGCTTTAAGAAGCGCATTCAGGGATTAACTCCCAGAGACATCATGAGTCCACCCAGGACATCACAGACTATTCCCCTGCGACAGAAAAGCAGGAGAGCGGTGATAACCACCTCTGTAGCACGTCTCATCCATTTCAGGCATGGTGCTCGCAGCAACCTGGGATGCCACGGGGCAGATTCGGTGGTGCTGTCAGAGGCTGTGTGATTTAGAGCCTCTCAGGTTTGCCAAGGCTCCCTGGGCACTTCTTACACCCTGTCTGCTGATGCATAATGCAATCTAAATAAGTGTAATTTATGCACCAAAGAAAAGGTGCGAGTTAAAATAACTGCCAGCCCAAAATAGCCTCTAAGTGGGGAGAGAGAAAGGGGCTTTTCAGCTTTATGTTGAGCATCAGCTCTGAATTTGGCCCTGGGCCTCAAAGCTTTTAAAAACGAAGAGTAAATTTAGTTTGGAGGAGGTCATACACGGCTCTGCACAGACTTTGTTAGCGAGTCCTGGCCTGAGCAAGGTGAGTCTGAGCAAGCTCAGGAGCAAAGGCGACTGGGGGCAGCGCTGGGTGCTGGTGCTGCACAGCCTGAATTTGCACCCCCAGTTCCTCCCCTGCCTTTTCGCACCTCTGAGAGCAGAGATAAACCAAGCCCTTTCCTTCAGTAATTGACGTACACGAACCTTTGTGTACAGCCCCTTCACATCTCAGTTGTTCAACACATCCCATCTGACTGTCTTTTCCTCACTTTGATGCTTCTTTTATGCACAGGACAAATTCTTTCCCAACCAGGTGGCTCCCACTGCATCAGGAGCACATGGATTTATTGCTATAGATACTTTGCAGTGACCTGAATATTTCCAAAACTTGTGTCGTCCTGCCCAATGCACGCTTACTGCTTAATTGTCATTAACGGCACTGCTAATATTGATAGTCCGTGACCTGTCTGCAACCTGCACCAGTCAATAACGCCGTGATGAAGGCAGCTCTGGTAAGTGCCACTGCTGATGCTCCGCTGATAACGTTCTGTGCCTGTGACATGAGAATCAACCTGAGGGTAAGCGAGCTGATTTAGAATATAATGAATAAATATCCTCGGGTTTGAAGAGAGGAGGCTGTCAAAGGCTTTCTAAAAATAGTTGGTAATTGGCTTTGTATTAGGCTTATTATTGCCTCTGACGGTCTCTGAGAAGTTTTGAAACTGCAGCTTCCTCCTGGGTGCATCCCTGCACTCCAGAGCTGTGCTCACAAGGCACAGCCACTGCCTCTCCCAGCTGCGAATGCCCGGCAGAGGATTGTCTTTAGCACTGGGCAAGGCCCTGCTCCACATGAGATCAGAACAAAACCCCTTAAATACATTTCTGGAAGTGCTGTCCCCTGGTGTTTGGGGCACTGCTTTGGTTGGGGACAGCTCAGAAGGGTCCAGAGCATGTAAAACCCTAGGAGGACTTACTGACCCTGTTACTGATCACTGTGATTTGGCTGCACTGGCTCCCACCAGGAACTTCTCAACTCCAGAATTTTTCCCACTCAGCAGCTTCAGCTTGGAAAAAAACCCAAACAACTCATGTTTTCTGGCTGAAGTGTTTGTGGCAAGAAATGAATCTGATGTCCTGTGCACAGGAAGGAGCAGCACTGTCCCTCACCTCCAGGGCAGGATCTCTGGCTCTTGCTCCTCCTGGAGAGGGGCTGGTCCTTACACTCCCTAGAGATGCTGGGCATCCACATAATCCTTTCAAGAACATGCCCTGAAGAGGCCACTAGACTATATATATATATATATATA
>NW_010166486.1:0-767 GCF_000695765.1 Mesitornis unicolor
CCCAAAATTTTCTCCCCCCCCTCGAAATTCTCCTTCTCTCCAAAAAAATTCCCCTTTTTTCCCGCCAAAAGTCCCCTTTTTCCCACCAAAAATAAATCTCACTTTCCCACCAAAAATAATTGCCTCTCTTTCCCACCAAAACTAATCCCAGCTTTTCCCGCCAAAAAATTCCCTCCTTTTTTCCTGCTAAAAAAAAAATCCCATCTTTTCCCGCCAAAAAAAATAAATCCCTTCTTTCCCGCCAAAATAATTCCTTCCCCCCCCAAAAAAAAATCCCTTTTCCCGCCAAAATTCCCTTTCTCCCGCCAAAATAAAAACCCCTCTTTTTTTTTTCCCTGCCTCCCCCCGCAAAAAGTACCCCCTTCTTTTTCCCCGCCAAAAAAACCCCACAAAACTCTTTTTTCCCGCCAAAAATAATTCCCTCTTTTGTCCCTTTTTCCCCGCCAAAAATAAATCCCTTTTTCCCCGCCAAAAGTAACCCCTTCTTTTTTCCCGCCAAAAATACCCCACAAAACTCTTTTTTCCCGCCAAAAATAATTCCCTCTTTTGTCCCTTTTTCCCGCCAAAACTCCCTCTCTTTTCCCGCCAAAATCCCCTTTTCCCCGCCAAAAATAAATCCCTTTTTCCCCGCCAAAAGTAACCCCTTCTTTTTTCCCGCCAAAAATACCCCACAAAACTCTTTTTTCCCGCCAAAAATAATTCCCTCTTTTGTCCCTTTTTCCCGCCAAAACTCCCTCTCTTTTCCCGCCAAAATCCCCTTTTCCCCG
>NW_010166487.1:0-4076 GCF_000695765.1 Mesitornis unicolor
CCTAATGTTCTGTGATTCTGTGATACTGTGAACTGGGAATGAACTGTCTTAATGTTTCCCAACGTTAACTTTCCCCATCACAGTCTCTGCTTACCCTGGGCTGCAAAAGAGGGGTTCTCCTTCCCCTTTACTCTCTCCTGGTCAGACCACAGCTGCAATCTTGTGTCCAGTTCTGGGCCCTCAGGTCAAGAAGGACAGGAACTGCTTGAAAGAGTCCAGCAGGGCCACAGAGATGAGGTGCGGATCCGGCAGCCATGGTGACACAGTGGCCTTGCCATATTTCCTTCCCATACAAGCACTATCACTTGGAGAAGTGAACACTGTGGAGCATCTCCTGCTGAGGAGCGGCTGAGGGAGCTGGGGCTCTTGAGCTTGGAGCAGAGGAGACTGAGGGGTGGCCTCATTCATGGGGATCAATTTGGAAAGGGCCAGTGTCAGGAGGAAGGAGCCAGGCTCTGCTCTGGGATGTCCACTGCCAGGACAAGGGGCAATGGTCTCAAGCTGGAGCACAGGAGGTTCAAGCTGAAGACGAGGCCAAAGTTTGTGAGTGTGAGGGTGGCAGAGCATGGCCCAGGCTGCCCAGAGAGGTTGTGGAGTCTCCTTGTCTGGAGACACCCAAAGCCCTGGCCGCGTTCCTGTGTGACTGCTCTGGTGATCCTGCTCTGGCAGGGGTTGCACTGGGGGAGCTTTCCAGGTCCCTTCCAACTCCTAATGTTCTATGATTCTGTGATGGGAGAACAGCATGCCCTTCTCAGGCCAGCAGCCCGCTCCTCCCCTGCACGCCCACCCCGTCAGCAGCATCAGATTCCCACCAAGCACTGACCGCTGTCTTGGAGAAGCAGCTCCCCTTGAGCGCACCTTCCCACGCCTCCGTCTCTCTGTGGTGTGCCTTCACCTGCCAAAACCAGCGTGCCGCAAACTGCCAGAGGTGCCTCACGCTGTTAGCTAAACATTCACCGATACCTGCTGGCATCGCTCAGTGATACCATCGCTATCAGTCCCTGTGCTGCTGCTGTTTCACCTTGCACATTTCTTATCGAAACACCCGGTATCAAAGCAGGCCCAGGATCAAACCTCCACGATTTCCAACTCCCTGACAACCCTACCGTTGATTTGCTAAGCCAAGGTCAGCCTGAACTTCCCAGACACACGACATTTCGGTATCCTTTTCCAAGTACCAGGCAAACTGCTACAGTGATTCATAGCTGCATGCTGAGGAAAACAGAATCTTAAATAAATTGGCCTCCCATGAGCCCTGTTGTTTTTTATTTTTCTAGCTGCATTGCTTAAAACCTGAAAGCAGTCAGCTAGGATTTGCATGGTTGGATTTAGCGATTCAGCCAAGGCCAGCGCTTCCCCAGCTCTCCTCTCTGTGTATCCGAGTGTGTCTTCTTGCTGCTAAAACAAACCACATGAGCATTGCCCAGAAATTATCTGCTCCTGGGGCTGCAGCACAGGGAGTGAGGCCAGAGCCCCATTGACTTTGATGAGAGACCTCTGAGGATGAGCACCTAATTAGTCTCAAAATCCTTCCTCCATCAGCTGAAGCAAACCCATTTTGGGAGGCTCCCAAATCCATCCTTCCCCCATATCCTCCTGTTTCCCTACCCCTCCAAGGACCCTCAGCAGCCCAGCAAAAACCCTCTGCTGAGGATGAGCCCCTCAAGCCAACACAGAACCATGGGTCCCATGGGGATACCAGCCAGCCTGAATCTGTGGGTCCCATGGGGACACCCACCAACCCAGAGCTGTGAGTCCCATGGAGACAGCAGCCAGCCTGGAGCCATAGCTCCCAAGGGGACACCAGCCAGCCCAGAGCCATGGCTCCCATGGGGACAGGAACCAGCCCAGAGCCCTGGATCTCAGAGAAGGAGCAGGTACCTGCAGCATGAGGACCCTGAGGCAGCTGCCACAAGGTGGCACTGGTACCTTGTCACCCAGCCTGGTGGTGTCCAGCCCGAAGCCCAAAGGTGGGGGCACACAGGGCATCCCCTCAACCATGCTGCAGGCTCTGGTCCAAATTGAACTGCAGGTTTGGACGGGAGGAGCTGCCGATGGATCAGGAATCGGGTAAATAACGATCACCGCAGGAGCTATGTCTTGCAAGAGGGTTTTTCCCCTTAGGGTCTTCAGGCTTAGGGAAAAAGCAGCATTTTGTTTACAATTTTTATGCCATGCCACTCCGTAACAGGGTTGTTCTGGGGGTCATCAGATCCATCCCAACCACCCCTTCTCCCAGGAGGGCCGGTGGCCATCAAGAGAGGCAAAAAGGCCACATCACCACGAGGTTTTGGGGTACCACGCTCCCCATTCAGTGCCCGGCCCAGCATGGGGGACTCCGTGGCTCATCCCGACGGCGGAGCTGGTATTAGAGGAGGACAAACACTGCGGCAGTGGACAAAACCCGAGCACGGTGTGTGCTAGCACAAAGCAGCCCAGCAGAGGGTTGCTGTCCTCACCTGGCCCGATTCCCCCGATTTATTTGCAGATAAAGAGTTTATTTTCCTTTCCCAGCACTGCAACCGCAAGACAAACACGGGCAAAGCCTCTTGAGCTACTTCCCGCTCGGGACAGGTGCCGGAGGACGTTGGTGGCATTTGCCCCCACGTCCCTGGAAAAGCCCCGCTGGCACCACGTGTTTGGCTCAGCAATCACAGCCCCAAAGCGGGCAGCCCAAAACCTCCTCCTTTGTGTTTCGTCCCCAAGCTGAGGGCGTGGGAAATCAGGAATCGGTCACCGTCCCGGTGTCACCAGTGCCAAGGTTTCCAGCCCTACCCCAAACACGTTCACATCCAGCGTGATTTTTTTCGGATTAGGGTTTGGCGTCACTGTTTGGGGTCAGGCACCGCGGCCGCACTTAACTTTCGAATGCAGGCGGAAAGGCCCCTGTGGGCCAGCTCATCTGGCTGCAATTAAAGACGTTCATTATGTCATTATTAACAGGTTAAGACGTGCGAAATACTGGGTCACCGGTGCTGCCCCACAGCCTGTTTTGAAGGACAAGGACATTTACTGTCCTGGACACCGGCCACTCTGCAGGCAAGTCCCAAACCCGGCCAGTTTAATAGCGAAGCCGAAGCCAAGGAGCCCCAGCAGGACCCAATAACGTCCTCTTCCCATCTGCCGCTGCACCCTCGCCTCATGGAAAACACCTTTGAGACCTGCGGTACAAAAGGCCAAAGCTACAGCAGACAGCAGGAAGGAAACAGGAAAAATTTCGGCATCACCATCCGGAGCTTGGAGAGACCTTTTTGGGACACGCGGATGCCTCTGGCCACGCTCAGGCCATGTGTGTGCCCACAGCTTGAGAGAAAGCAACTCGTGTCCTGGGACAGGGACTGCAATGTCACCGAGGAGTTGTCCTGGACACCCCTTCGGCAGCACCCAGGGAGCAGATTTAGCCCTTAGCAGGGCACTGCCATGGAGAAGAGCCCCATGGATCACCCCCCCACACCAACTTTGCTCGGAGAAGAAGCAAATGCAACCCCATTGAAAACCACCACCTCCTTTAATTCCCTGCCAGAAAAGCAGGGCCCAGCCCAGCTCCAAAATTACAGGGTTTTAGCACCAGAGAAGCCCGCTAGCCCGTGTCACGAAGCTGCTGGGAGCCCATGGAGCAAAACGCTGGCCAATCCTAGCAGGGAAATGGTGAATTTTCCTCCTTGAAGATCCCTGCCAGCCTCACGGTGGGAAAGGAGCTGCCTCTGCCATCCCCATCCCCCTGGGGCTCAGCCGAGGTGGGGTTGAGGGACTGGGACCTGTCCGTGGGTCGCACCCAGCCAGCTCAAGACAAGAGCCATGACTTGGCCAGGACGTCCCCACGCTGCTCACACCAGTGCTGAGCACCTCCACAAGGACATTCCCAGCAGCTTTGGGGACAAACCAGCTGGCAGCAGGGCGCCTAGCAGTGAGGTGACCCCAAAGCCACCGTCTCCAGGGGGACAAATCGTTGGGGCTGGGCTTAGATCATGGAGACCCTGTTCTTGATGTAGACGTGGTACGGATCGCTGCGCTTGTCCACTTTTCGGGAGCGGGTATAGCCCAAGATGAGGCTCCCCACCCTGGCGGCGCAGGGG
>NW_010166487.1:4194-5248 GCF_000695765.1 Mesitornis unicolor
CGTGCAGCGTCTGGTTCAAGGCACTGAGCACCGCCTGGAGGCTTTGGTGCCAGGTCTCCGTGCGGTTCTTCTCATCCATGTTCTCCTCCAGGCTGCGGGGAAGGACAGGGAGGCTCAGCTGGGCACCGTGACCCCAGGGTGACTCTGGGGACATCCTGCTGCACCCCAAAATGGTCTTTGAAGCTCCTCTGCCACGCAGCAAGGGCACATCCAAACTCTTTGCATCTGTGGCAGCCCCCTCCCCAGATTTCACTCCTTCCATGGAGAGGATAAAGCCTCCTGAGCTTCGGGGCAGCTGCCTGCCCCCCTCTCCTCCCTGAGGAGGACCCTGCTGTCCTGGGGGCCTGGGATGGCTGGGTTCAAAGCCTGTTTGCCCCAAAAAAAGTGGGGGGACAGTGGGCACCACCCATGTCCTCCACCCTTGCGCCCTTGCCACCCATGTCCGGCACCCAAGGGACCCCAGGGGGGGCTGTGTGAGGTCCCTCATCCTAAATAACAGGTCCGAGACTGATCTTGTGAGGCATCACCCCCACTCGCTCCAGGCCAGGAACACCGGGGTAAGCAGGGACCCCCTTTTCTCCCCATTGGTTCTCAACCACCCTGGCAGGGAGGCACAGGTCCCCATGCACCCTCATGAGCCCGTCCCAAGGGGTCACTGCCCTAAACCTCCCACAGGGATTTCCCTCTTCATGGGTCCTGGACCCCCTCTGACAGGAAGGGACATGGGAACATGGTGCCCCATCCTTTGTAACACTCCAGTCCCACAAACTGCCTTAATCCCCTGCATCCCCCCCTGGTCCTGAGCACCCCATCCCTGCAGCACCAGCAGCTCTGCCCCATGCACAGGCAGTTGTCCCCCCCCCCCGGTCACTCCAAACCCAGGGTGCACCCCCTAGGAGGAGACCCCAGCAGCAAGAAGGAGGAAGAAAAGGCTGAAGTTTGAAGCAGGAGGAGGCAGAATTTGGGAGATTTAGGGCAAGATCTGGCTTTATCCCAGGAGGGGGACCCACAAACAGGGTACACCATGGCAGGGAGACCCCAAATTGGGGGGGGG
>NW_010166488.1:0-278 GCF_000695765.1 Mesitornis unicolor
ACTGGGAGCCCTGGGGTCGGTCACTGATCCTTACTGGTCCTTACTGGTCCTTACTGGAAGCTACTGGGATTTACAGGGGGAGCTACTGGGAGCCCTAGAGGCAGTCACTGGTCCTTACTGGTCCTTACTGGGAATCCTGGGGTCAGTTACTGGTCCTTACTGGGAACCCTGGGGGAGTTACTGGTCCTTACTGGGAGCCCTGAGGTCAGTTACTGGGAGTTACTGGGGTCAGTTACGGGGAGTTACTGGCAGTCCTGGGGCATGTATGGGGTCTTACT
>NW_010166489.1:0-8885 GCF_000695765.1 Mesitornis unicolor
TTTTATTTTATTTTATTTTATTTTATTTCCTCCTGTCTTTCACTGCTATTTTTAAACTGCAATTACTCCCTAAATTCACAGATGAGTCCAGAAGGTCTGCAGGGCAGCACAGGCCTTCTGTGGTGGCCCCAGGGAGGTTTGTAGCAGGAGCATCAGGCTCATCCCTACTTTCTGGCCACACTGCTTGCCCATCTCATGAGCCCCATGGAGCCATCCAAGACAGCTCTGCAACTGAAGAGGTAGACACTGATTGCCAGAAACATAAGAAGTTCCTAGTTATCATGTTTAGAAGTTTAAGCACCCTCTTACATTAATTAAGTAATTAATTTTTTACATTACATTAATTGTTACATTAATTTAATAGCTTTATGATGAATAAATGATTTAGCACAATTTCTTGTAAATACACACAATCATCCATTTAATAATGTATGAACGTGTCTGAGTATGAATTACTTTAATGTTAAAATAGCTTAAAAAAAACCCCAGTATTTGAAATGTATAAAATTTGAACATTAAGCTTGTATTGGGTTTTCCTGTGAGGGGTTTTGGTTTTGTTTTTTGGTAGTTGGGGGAGGGCTATGGAGATAGCCCTGTAAGAAGCTACCTGAAAAGCTCCCCCCTCCAATGTCAGACCCACCTCTGACCAGGGCCAAGACAATCAGCGTCCCTGTGAATTCATGTATTTAAGGGGGTGCAGGGCATGCTCTTGCTCTCTCTCTCTGGCACTGGCCCTGACCAGCACGGCCCCGGGTGTGGGTGGCACAGCTCCAGCATGGCCAGGGTGGGTCTGCCCGGCCCCAACTTAAACCTAAGCCCTGCTGCAGCTCCAGCTCAAAAGAGAGTGCCGGGAACACTTCAGAATCATCAGAAGGGACCTGCAGCAAAGAAAGGAGTGGGACTTGAGGAGAATAACTTTAAAAAACACCAAAGTCAGTTGAAGGAAAGATAGGAGAAGGGGAAGGAGGAGGGCTCAGAGCCAAGGTTCCACCTGCAACCCGTGGCGAGAGCCAGGCCAACTGGCCTGAAGCCTGTAGAGTTCACCAGTGAGACAGAGCCACAAGGACATACAAGCGCAGTAAATGATAGACCAAAATATGCTATAAAATGTTTGTAATTATTTTCATTGAAATAAAGACTACTTGTGCAAAAATAGATCCTCACAAGTATCTTGTAATGGATGTTGGCGACTTGAACATGAAATAAGTAAAGTTAACTGTTGGATCTCTAAATTTTTTAACACTTATTCTTAGGTTAATGAGGCATTTCTATTACTTTACTTATGAGCATATTTGCCAAGTGACTAACAGAATTATACCCACCGAAATAAACAACCAAACCTATGAAGAAATAATCAACCAATATGGTTGCTATGAATTTCAATAAATGAGCACAACAGACAACTCCAATATACTCTGCTTCGAGAAATTTCAGCAATACTCAAGTCCAAAAAAAGTGCAAATTCATTTGAGAAAATGAATATCACCAAATAACCACTATAGAGCTATAAACATTGTTATTATAGCCAAACTCTGTTCATTCATGCACAGTAAGTTCATTTATTCATCTCAGATTGATGTAATAGATCAACATATATAGTCTCCTTACAATAGGCACTTTCCTGCAAAAAGATGACAAAATTAGGTCAAGAGAGGTTCTCCTCCCCCTCTACTCTGCCCTGGTGAGACCGCATCTGGAATATTGCGTCCAGTTCTGGGCCCCTCAGTTCAAGAAGGACAGGGAACTGTTGGAGAGAGTCCAGCATAGGGCTACAAAAATGATTAAGGGAGTGGAGCATCTCCCTTATGAGGAGCGGCTGAGGGAGCTGGGTCTCTTTAGTTTGCAGAAGAGGAGACTGAGGGGAGACCTCATTCATGTTTATAAATATTTAAAGGGTGAGTGTCACGAGGATGGAGCCAGGCTCTTCTCGGTGACAAACAATGATAGGACAAGGGGCAATGGACACAAGCTGGAACACAGGAGGTTCCACTTAAATTTGAGAAGAAACTTCTTCTCAGTGAGGGTGACAGAGCACTGGACCAGGCTGCCCAGAGAGGTTGTGGAGTCTCCTTCTCTGGAGACATTCAAAACCCACCTGGATGCCTTCCTGTGTAACCTCATCTAGGTGTTCCTGCTCCAGCAGGGGGATTGGACTAGATGATCTTTTGAGGTCCCTTCCAATCCCTAACGTCCTGTGATTCTGTGATTCTGTGATTCTGTGATTAAATTTGTAATTGAGAGGGTCACTTGTTTTACAGCTAATTAGAGAGGTCCAAAATATAGCCAGAGAATGAGATAAAAACTGTATGGACAGTTTTTAAGCTCATTTTAAGTCTGTTTTTTAAGCTCATTCCCTGTCTTTCTTTTATTTAGGACATTTTCCACCATGGCTATACTCATTATGCTACTGTGTATTTGACTGGTCTAAAAACAGTAGAAGGAAATCACATGGTAGCTTTTATCTGTGACGCTCTGGGTATTTTTGCACTGCTGAAAAACTTAGCTCTTCATTGCACTCTAGGGCTTTTGTCCACAGATTGTCCATATAGAATTAAAGTTATTTTATATTGGAGTTTCTTTTCTGACTGTTCCTCTCACAACAAAGCTCTGCATGGCAGGACGAGTGTGGCTCTGGCTCCCACCCCTCCTTGTTGACCCTACCCCACAAGGTCTGCACATCCAAGAACCCACCCATGAGTTGGTGTCACACCCCTGGACATTCAACTTCCATCTCTGTTTCTCACCATAAATAATAATACTGTAGTACAGCCCTCAGATTGTTTTGGATGCTTTGAATGGGGGTGGAGGGGAGGAAAAAAAAAAGGGAAAAAGAAAAAGTTCACCAAAACCCCCAGAAATATAATAAACTGCAGACAAGTAAAATACAGTAGCTATGGTTTAGGTTTGCCAGTACAGGCACAGATTCTGTGATTCTGTCCTCTGCTTAAAAATATAGACGTTTCCTGTGTATCATTAATATCATGAAACCTTAGAAAAACTCCATTATAAATATAGGGCTATTTGTATAGTGAGGCAGTTATAAATAGTTTGGTGTCACGCACATCTTTATGCAGATTGGGTACCAGTCTGAGAAACACATTCATTAATGTCTGGGTCCTCCTAGATCATGGGTTGGAGGCTGCCTAATGAAGATTAATGAAGAAAAACAGCAAGAAGAAAAACGACAAGCATTTTCATGTATATCTTTAACTAGAAAATTCCAGGTGGGACACCAGATATCAGACAAAAGGCTGGAATGGAAACACTGTCTCTTTACCATATAAAAAGACATTAATCACAGGAGGGGAGACTACATAGTTTTTTCCTTCAGCTTCTCTGTCATTTTCTAAGACGGATTTAGTTTTTATTAGACACTTGCTTTTACAGGTTGCAGACAGAAAACTGCTGATGTTCAGAGTTTGGATCATGTCCTGCTATCACAGATTTATTTCTCAAATGAAACTGGCAAGGTGCAGCAGATGGTGACTGAGACCATTTGTTGATAACAAATAGAATATTTTATAAATCCATGCACAGTATAGGTTTAACTTGTCATGCAAGGCAAATCTGGATTAATCTGATTTCTTCCAAACCTTCCCATGAGCTTCAGTAGCTTTGAAAAACAATTCTGAAAATACACTTGTAAATAATAATTCCAAGAAACATGTCAAACAAAGTAGCAAAATTAGAGTATTTTTTTAGTACATCTATGAAGGTCAGCTGAGTCTGACTTTCAGAATTACTGGTTCTTGCTTCTGGTGAAAAATTTCCTTGTCTAAACAACTTCTGATCTTTTAGTACAAGCCAGTTAAATTGTGAGAGAGGATATCACTGCAAAAAAACCCAAAACAACCCAACCCCGATTCCTTAAAAGAAAATAGTTCTCTATATAATGTTTGAATCCAGAATTAAAAAGCCAGGGAAGTTCAGGCATGTGTGTGTGTTATTTAGTGCTTCTTATAGGGTTATTAATAAAACATTTTGGGCTTCTAAAATAGTTTATCTTCTTGTGATGAAGAAGCAACCACAGTATAGCATGCCACACACTGCCCACAGTGCATTTTTTTTTAGAATTAGAAGAGAGAAGAGGGAAAATGGGATGAAATCTATACAAAGGATAAATTTTCTCTGCTATAGTTGGTAGGAGCGTGCATCTTGGATGGTGGTCTGTGTGGGGGCTTTGTGCTAAGCAGGCAGTCAAGAGCTGACTGCGGATGCTGGGGAGGAAGGGAGTGACCGAGCTGCAGGCCCCTGTGCTGGTGCCTGCCCTCAGGGCCTGGGAAGGGACAGTGGTTGGACCCAGCTATGCTGGTGGCCGTGGATAGAGAAGCTGACCCTGCTGAGCTGGCATGGTGTCTGTGCATATGTGCTACAGGTATCCAAAGGGGTTTGAGAAATGTTTTAGACCCATCCAGCCATTTGACTGTCATTGCCTGGTGCTTGAATGATGATTGGCAATGTTTTAGCAAGGTTACTGAGACAGTAGAACTGTTACTATCTGTGACATTACGCTGATGCAGAGTGACTCTGAACAAGAGAGAAAAAGGAGACAGATGATAATTCTCTTGAATGTCTCAGATTGGCTGCATATCAATGCAAGAAACACAGGTTAAGAGCAAAAAAAAAGCCTTGAGAAGATAGAAGACAATACTTCAATTGGCTTATCAGACACTGACAAGAATATTAATGTGTATGGCTTGGTCAAATAGGAACATTTAGTTGTTTAAGTGGTCAGTAACATAGACAAATGACCCCAAGTATTTGTTCTGGCATTTTAGAGAAAAGAAAATGAGAAGAAATATTAAAGCAATCTTTAAGCATGTACATGAAGGCTACAAAAATTAATTGAATAACATCTTTCTATAGGACCCGAATTAACTCGCTTATTTATAGAACACATAAAATTTATATGTTCCTTTCCTGGGTTAAGTAAAGTGGCCCATCCACATTAGTAAGGCTGGTAAATTGTCATTGTCTGGTAGGATGACATGTTGTGATACTGAATCTCTTTTTAGTCCCTACCTATATCACTCCGAACCTCTTCTCAAGCTTTTGTCACCCACATAAGTTCTTCTTCCCTCTTCTCCAGGGTCACGACTCCTGCAAAAAGCAGTTTATTAACAGTCCAATTGAGTTAGTATAATAGTTTGGACAACTACAAGAGGAGGAATTAGTCTAGACTTGAGGAGAAGTTTTCTACCAGCACTGAGAATTGAGTGTTAGACTGGTTTGGGTGGCAGGACTTTAAAATAGTATAGAGCTGCACAAGCATCTGTCAGACATGGTTCAGTCGTGGCTAGTTCTGCTTCAGCACACTCCTACTCTTTTTGACAGCTCCAGAAAGCTCCTTTCCAGTGAGACACTGGAGTCATCCACTCTGACGTCACAGAAGCAGAGAATGGTAGAGTTAGGAAGGGACCTCTGAAGACCATCTAGTCCAAACCCCCTGCTAGAGCAGGATCACCTAGAGAAGATCACATAGGAAAAAGTCCAGGCAAGTTCTGGATTTCTCCAGAGAAGAAGACTCCACAACCTTTCTGGGCACCCTGTTCCAGTACTCTGTTACCCTCACAGTAAAGAAGTTTTTCCTTATGTTTACATTGAAACTACTGTGTTCTAGTTTGTGACATGGCCTCCAGAACTTACAGTGGTCTTAATGCTGAGTCCAAGACTAACTATTCTGCCATTTTTATAATCCTTTCCTCTATTAGCATAATTGCTCAGTAGCTGTGTTTTACTTTGAAGACCTTGCCTGATGAAGTTGAAAACAGATCTGAGTGCATCTCAGCTCCTCCAGCATTGCTGTGCCTCTTGGGGCTGCTCCAGCAGCCCTCGCCCATGGCTGAAATACAGTGGCAAAATGAGCAGTCTCCCATGTCAGTAAAAAAAAATTAAGAATACTTTTTCACCACAATTAGAGTCCTGTTTCCTGTCTAACTGCACAAATCAAAATCAGTGCAATATGGAACCAGTGCTATCTTTTCATGGGACAGAGAGAGTTGAAGAATGAAGAACTGGGAAACATAAAGCTGTGCTCCAATAAGAAGATTTCTCCTCATTCTCCTCATGGAGGATTTCTCCAAAGGCTAAGAATAATGTAACCATACATTCTCTGCAACATCTTTTTTGTTTATTGAATGAAAATTGTGTCATATTTTTTTTACTTTTTTTTTACTTTTTACTCTACATGGGCCATTTCTTTTCACTAACAGTAACCTGTTAAGACTACTCATCTAGAAGTTTACTGTTAGAAGATTTATTGCCTCTAAATTATATTAATTTCATGAGCCATCAGACCTCAGCAGTTTTCCCAGACAGAAACAAGATGTTAAAGTGTCATTATTATTTTTTAAAAATCACTTTCAAATTTAGCATTTTATCTGGTCAATACTGACTGTTTTGGAAATAGCTGTTTAGTGAGACAAAGTATGAGAAATGTTCTTTATTCATGTGTAAGGTATGAATTCAGCTATCCTATTCAGTGCATAGGATTTTTTTTTTCTAGGGTGACAGATGAAATGATTCTTACATTATGAAGTGATTTAACATAAAATGATGACAAATACAAATATTTTAGCAGAGGGCAAGGTCTCTATAGGCATAAAATGATTACAGAAGTCACTATAAAGAAAGAAAAAGATCTAACAGTCTCAGGATCTCAGTGATTAGAAAAGCTGATTTTTCCATATTTCAAGAAACCTCTTTAGTTTTGAAAAACTATTCATAAATTTTAACATGCCTAATAAACCTAAAAATTATTGAAAATCTTGACAGTAACTTGCACAAATGATAAAATTACACAGAAAATTATTTCCACCCACAAAATTATCTAAGAGGGGAAAAAAAGGTTTCTAGCAAGTCATGAAATACTAACTACATTATGTATTTAGGCAAAGTCTCTGGGTAGCAGTGAAAAGTATAAAATCTCAGACAAAATGCCAGCATTACATTATATTTGCCATTGGTTATCAACCAAGCTCTAGAAGGCAGTTACTGATAAAACATTTGGATTGTCATATTCAGGTTATTTTTGCCATGCTTCCAAGTCTTTTTCCAAGAAGTTGTACTGAACCATTATCAACAGTGATGTGCTAGTTTGCACACAGATTATTCTATTGCACTAAATATCCTTTGTGTAGTGAGTACACTTATTTATTAGCATTCTTCTACAGCAACAACATTTATCACTTCAGTGGCATTCCGAATAGTCTCTTAAGCTCTACTTCAAGTTATCTGAACAGCTGCTTCAAATATTTCTCTTCCATAAAGAAGCACCATGAGTAAAGTTGGATGGCTATGAGAAACACATCCTTATGATCTCTCATTATATTAAAAATGTAATGATCTCTCATTATATTAAAAATGTACTTACATTAACTGCATCTTCTCCTCTTGCATGCTTATCTGTGTGATCATTCTAGTTATTGTATTCACAGTCAGGAATTTTCAGAAATTTAGCGAATATAAGAGAATGCAACAGAGTATTTACAAAATCTAGATACTCAAGACTGATCTGGAATGAACCGGACTTACTGTAGAGAAACATTAAAAAATTGATTTTGGATTTCAAAGGTATGAAATAGTTATTTCCATATTTTTCTCAGTTCTGTCTCTGATGTCTAATAGTGATTGTAATCTTCAAAGACCCTGAGAAAGGCAATCCAGTAGCTCCACTAAAATCCATAGAGAGTACGTAGAATGATACAGTAGAGGTCCAAATAATATTCATATCATATTCTGTTGCCTCATAGAAATCTTCATTTGAAAAACGGTGCCATGAAATGCAGTTACTCCCTTGTTGTATCTCTCTTAATTGCTTATTCCATCTCAAGTTTTGACAGGCCTAAATCTTACTGCAAGATGGGATACCCCGTCATCATCAAACTAACAACTGCCTAACAATTTTATGGTGATTACAGTGCCAGAAAAGATACTGACTT
This sequence comes from Mesitornis unicolor, assembly GCF_000695765.1. Classification (NCBI taxonomy): domain Eukaryota; kingdom Metazoa; phylum Chordata; class Aves; order Mesitornithiformes; family Mesitornithidae; genus Mesitornis; species Mesitornis unicolor. Next base: position 7,941 of record NW_010166489.1, read on the forward strand.
GAAATAAAATACTGACCAGCTTCTCTCCTTTAATAAAAGATACCTACAAACATACACCCACATATGTTATACGCTTTTTTTCAACAAGATCATACATGATTTTTGTTTTTTGACACAGAACTGAGCATGAAATTCTACAAAGTGTGTGAAATAAATAAAAGACAGAAGAGAGTAAAATTGATTCTTCATGTGTGCTTATTTCATGCCTCATGCAGAAGTATACGAGTAAAATGATGTGCACCTTACACAGCTGTGCAGTGACTGCAAATTGTCTCCACAGCACCATCTATCGGTCTTTCCATTATTGTAAATCATATTACAGAAAATACTCTCCTAGAAACTATACATTTCAGGGCTGAGGCAATATAGCCATATCCTCAGTATGTTTGTTATTCCCTCTGCTCTGCCCAGCTTCTGCCACTTCTCTTCAGCTAATAATTGTGGGCACAACACACTGGATTAACTGGGGAATATAATGGTATGCATTTCTTTTGGGATAAATAGAAGTTCTCTTTCTCAGAATTATTCATTAAGCAATGTTCTGAAAATCTGTGCAACAAATTATCTTGTTTTTCTGTTACACATAATCAAATATGATATAAATTTTCTTCCGGGTTTAAGATCACTTGGAGAATATTCTGCCAAAAATGTAGCTAGAGACTGCATTAAACAACTTTAATTCCAGGAAGTCAATTTCATATTGTTCTGTAACACACACACAGAGAAAATAAAATTTAAAGATAGCTGACACAGTACTCAAAAATGATAATAATAAAAATATGAGTCAATTCTCTTTTAGTTTATTTCTGCCTAGATATATACAAGCATAAAAGTTCTGGCAAAAGTAATTGCTTCTAAATGTTTTAGAAAAGCAACTTCAGTCTTTAAACATTCTTTGATATCTTGCTGATATTCTTTGCCTCTCTTAATGTCATCAATATGACC
>NW_010166490.1:0-576 GCF_000695765.1 Mesitornis unicolor
GTCCTCATGATGGGAGTCCCCTCCTCATGGTGGGGGTCCCATCCCCATGATGGGGGTCCCTTCCTTGCAATGAGGGTCCCCATCGTGCAGTGAGGGTCCTGTCCCCATGGCGGGGGTCCCCTCCTTGCGGTGGGGGTCCCCATGATGGGGTCCCGTCCTCATGATGGGGATCCTGTCTCCATGGTGGGGGTCCCTTCCTTGCAATGGGGTTCCCCACCGTGCAGTGGGGGTCTCGTCCTCATGGTGGGGGTCTCATTCTTGTGGTGGGGGTCCCCATGGCAGGGGTCCCATCTCCATGGTGGGGGTCTACTCCTCATGGTGGGGGTCCCTTCCTTGCAATGGGGGTCCCCACTGTGCAGTGGGGGTCTCATCCCCCTCAGGGGTGCCCCATCCTCATGATGGGGGTCCCGTCTCCATGGTGGGGGTCCCTTCCTCCTGGCAGGGGGTCCCCACCCTGCAATGTGGGTCCTGTCCCCCCGAGGGGGGTCCCATCCCCGTGGTAGGGGTCCCCATGGCAGGGGTCCCATGTCCATAGTGGGGGTCTCCTCTTTGCAACGGGGGTCCCCACCGTGCAGT
>NW_010166491.1:0-2900 GCF_000695765.1 Mesitornis unicolor
TATTTTTCTTTTTCTTCTTTTATTTTTCTTTCTTTACTTTTTTCTTTTATTTTTCTTTTTTATATTTTTCTTTTACTTTTTCTTTTTTCTTTTTTATTTTTCTTTGTTTATTTTATTTTACTTCATTTTCCTATTTCCTGTCCCTTTTCGCGTCCTGTCCCTTTTCGCGTCCTGTCCCTTTTCGCTTCTTAATTTTAATTTCTTCTTCATTCAGGGGACCGAGACTCGCAGCTTCGTAAGTGACGCTCTCCTCCCGCCGCGTAAAAATCTCGCTGGAATCTTTTTTTCCTAGATTTTAAATATTTGAAATATTTTAAACCCTTGTAATATTTTTAATTTCTAAAAAAATCTTTCGCACCCTTTTTATTTTATTTTATTCACGTACATCGCATCGTATTTTATTATTTTAGGCTTCATTTTAATGCCCTTTTTGAAACTTATTTCCGTTCTGTTCTTTTCTAAAACACTTTGTGTTTAAAACAGAAAATCACAGACGCCGTCTCCAGGGATTTATTTGAAATAAACTTTAATTTCTTATTTTTTTTTTTTTTAGGGAAACTCACTGCAGAACTTGGTAAGCAAACCGAGACGTAGATATTTTAAAATATATTTTTAAAAATGATTCAATTTGATGCTTAGATTTTCGATTTCGATTTTCTTTTCAGCAAAGTGCGACGCGACCATCAGTAAGCGACGCTTCCTCCTCATCACCTCGGGACGCTTTGGTTGGCTGCAATTAATTCAATTAAACTTAATTAGTCTCAAATTGGGTCATTAGAGAAAAATAATCCTTTGGGTTTTGAGAACCTGAAGCCAAAATTCGAGGGGGAAAAGGAAAATTTGAGGAAAATGAATATTTTTTTATGACTTTAAATGGAAAATGGTTTTAAATTTAAAAATGTATAATTTTTTTAAATTACTGGGTTTTTTTTTTTTTATTTTAAGGGATATTTACGGTGGAGCTCGGTAAGGTCACTTCCTTCCTTTTACCTTCTTTGGGTAAGTAGTAAAAATTTAAAAATTAAAATTAAAACTTAAAATTGAAATTAAAAACTAAAACTAAAAATGGAAATTTAAAATTAAAATTAAAAATTCAATTAAAAATGAAAAAATTAATATTAACATATTCCCCCTTTTCTCCCCCCACTTCTTCTTAGGAGAGCGGCACTCCAAAATAGGTAATTTTGCATTTTTCTACGAAATTTCTGGAGGAAATCCCTTCAAATTCACCTCATCGCCCGTGTGCTTACAGGAAAATCCAAAAACTTTGCCTGCAAAATCCCTTTTTTCCCCTCCCTGTTTTCCAGGTGAACTCACGGCCGACGTCGGTGAGTCGTTTTCCCGTTAACCTTGAGGTCGTAACGAGCAACTATTAATTAATAATTCTCAATTTCCATTTGTTTTCTAGGCGACTGCAACAGAAAACTCCGTAAGTTTTTTGTAAATTTATGTGAAATTTAAATTTAGTTTTTAAATTGTGACGATTAAACCTGGGAAATTTTGCTGTGACATCATCGAGAAAAACAAAAACTGAACGAAATTCCTCTTTTGTCTCGGTTTTTTCTGATTTTAGGGCAACACGCGGCAAAACTCGGTAAGGAATTTGCTGAAAATTGATGGGTTTTGGCCGTTATTTCTGAATGCCTGAAATTTTTAAGGGAGTAATTCCCGGTTGAGGTTAAATTCCGGGTTGAAATTTCAAATAATTTGGGTTTCGTCGAAATGCATCGTAATTACGCGATCGATTAGCTACGAAATACAGGAAATAGGCCCCCCCAAAAAGAAAATTTCCCAGCATTTTTCCAGCTCGAAAACCAACCCTCGGCAAAATTTGACGGTGACGCTTGCGAACCGCAACCTGATTTATTTTCGGTGTTTGATTCTTTTTAGAGGAACGAGACGTGAGAATCTGTGAGTATCACTCGTTTCCTGTTTTTATCAATGAGCTCACGGGCACCGCGGGGTCGTCCCTGAGCCGGGGAGGAAGAAAAGAAAAGATAAAATACCGCCATAAAATAAGCAACCACCGAATTTTCAGAGCGGGGGGAAAAATCCAAATTGTGCCCAAATTTGGGAGATTTTTTTTGGCCAAATATGGGAATTTTCCAATTTGAAACCATTAATGGGACATTATCGCGTGGCAGTTGGATTTATGGGATTGTCTGAGCCCGGTTTTCACCTTCAAAAACTTGAATTTTAGAAACAGGAAGTTTTGATGACGTAACATTAGATTATTTTTTCACCGACAAATATTTATTTTGCTGAGGTTGAGCGCATTTTAAAGCAGAAATTAAGAATAAAATCAGCCTAAAGACCCCCAAATCAGCATTGCTAATGAAGACATAAATGGGGGCACTGCCAAGAAAGACAAACGTGGCGATTCCTCGTGAATTCTTCACATTGATTTTGTTAATTTTAGGGGAAAACGAAGCAGAAATCGGTAAGTGCCGTTTTCCGGGCTTTCAAAAGGGGGCTCTCCCTGACCCCCAAAATTGGGGGTCAATTGGGGGTCAAAATCTCATCTGGAGAAATTTTTTTGCGGCAGAAATTCCCTTTGAAAACCGAGGATTTGCGTCGTAACGATCCTTGAATGGAAAATGTTTTGTTTCAGATGAAATTTTTCTTGGATGTAAAATTTTAATATTAGGTCAGTATTTAATATGAAAATTTTTCGTATTTTTTTAAATACGGAATTATTTGTTCTGCATTGATTTTAAAATCTTTTAATATAAAATCATTATCCAATAGGAGATTTCTTTACTATAAAATCATTGAGTGTGAATTTCGAAAGAATTTTTATTCATTGAATCTAAAGTCAGGATTTAAGATGAAATTTTAGTAGAATTTTTCATTTGTTGTAAAGTCAGGATTTAAGATGAAATTTTTAAGATGAAATTTTT
>NW_010166492.1:0-1022 GCF_000695765.1 Mesitornis unicolor
ATTTTGGGGGTGCGAGGGCAGAGCCGGGGGGGTGGCAGGCGCAGGGGCACAACTTTGCCGTTCAGAAAGGGGGGTCATGATCCCGAATTCCTGGTGCTGGGGTACATCACAGTTGCTCGGTGGGGCTGGGGACCTGCCAGCATCTTCTTGGGGGCTGGGGGGGCAGTGGGGTCACTGGTACCCCCAGAATGGGGTTTCTGATCGGTGCTGGAGGCAGTGGGTGCCCGCAGGCTCTGGGTGCCCAGGGAGGGGTGAGTGGTGCCTGTGGGTGCTGGGGGGGCTGCCCACAGAGGGCCGGATCCTGGCCAAAAGACGAGGAAAGGAAGGCAGGGCCCCCGGGGCCAGGCCTGGAAACCTCCTTCCTGTGGCGGGGGGGGACGGTGGGGCGCGGCGCGCGGCCCCATGAGGACTGGGGCAGCTGGGAGAGCTGGGGCTGCTCAGCGATGTGGGTGAATGAAGGGGTGCGGCAAGGGGGAACCACCGGGCACAGGTGAAAATACAGGAGATTGCATCTGAACACGAGAAAACACTGTTTCTGCTGTAAGAGTGGTCAAACGTTGTCATGGTCTTCCCAGAGCGGCTGTGGGGTCTCCATCTACGGAGATATCCAGGAGCCAAGATGCTGGGTCCAACCATGGGTTGAGCATCCCCATGATCCTGGCAGCTCCAGGTGATGCCCCCAGGCTCTATCCCCAGAGGTCCCAAAGCCCATCCCATCCCATGGCATCGCTCCCACCCCGTGGCACGTGGGCTACAGGGCCTGGTGAGGGGACAGTGGGGGGTCACACCCTGCAGGGAGGCTGTCCCTGCTGAGGCTGCAGCAGCGCAGGGAGGCTGGGCTGGCCCTGGTTCACCGTGGGACGCTGCGCCAGTGCCTGGGGTGCAGAGATAGCCCCGGCGTCGCCAGCCGGATGTTGTGAGGTTTCTCAGATGCGCTGCCCGCTCCCCGCTCACATTTTCCATTGTGCAAGCGCTGTGCTCGCCCGGCAGCAGCTGGGCAGGGTTGGGGGGGGCCCTGGGCA
>NW_010166493.1:0-229 GCF_000695765.1 Mesitornis unicolor
CTGGTGTCCCCAAGCTGCACCCCCAGGGGTGCCCCAGGGTCCCTGGGATGTGGCCTGGAGTCCCCGGAGTTGTCCCCAGGGGTGCCCAGGTGTCCCCAGGAGGTGCCCAGGTGTCCCCAGGCTGCACCCCAAGGTCCCAGGATGTGGCCTGGGGTCCCCAGATGTGTCCCCAGGGGGGCTCAGGTGTCCCCAAGTTGCACCCCAGGGTCCTTGGGATGGGTACCATTGG
>NW_010166493.1:288-496 GCF_000695765.1 Mesitornis unicolor
CCCTCAGGTGTGCCCTGGTGTCCCCAGGGTCCCCAGGTTGTTCCCCAGTGTCCCCAGGGTCCCTGGGCTGTCCCCGGGTGTCCCCAGGGTCCTCAGGTTGTTCCCCAGTGTCCCTCAGGTGTCCCCTGGTGTCCCCAGGGTCCCAAGATTGGTCCCAGTGTCCCCAAGGTCCCCAGGATGTGCCCCGGCACCCCCAGGACTGGACCTC
>NW_010166494.1:0-18883 GCF_000695765.1 Mesitornis unicolor
GAGCGGGGTGGCGGGGCGGTGTCCCCCCCAAGTCGAGTGGGCCTTTGGGGAGCCAGGGGAAGCCGGTGCCTTGGACGGGGGGGCGGTAGCCAGCCTAGCCCGGCCGTGGGCAGCGACGCGAGGTGCCGGCTGTATCCTTCCGGGAGCCTCAACTCTCCTACTGGGGAGCCGAGTGGGGCAAGCGGCACGGTCACTGGCCTCACCCTTTCCAACGCCAGCCACTGATGACCATTTTGAGTATTAAAATGACACCGTTTGAATGCAAGCACATCGGTGTTGCAAAAAAAAAAAAAAGCTTAAGAGGGAAATTACTCAACCAGCGAGGCTGTACTCTGTCCTCATGTCAAGTAGTTGGAGACTTTCCATGGCATTAAAGGATAATATCTTACACCTGGGGCTGTCATGAGGAACAAGAGTGTATTTTTAAGCTTCAGCCTCCCCATGTATTCTAGATGCAATTTGCCAAATGATACTGATGTATAAATAAGCTAACCATATAATAAAAGATGAAAATTGTATGGGAAGCTCCCTGGACACAATTATTAGGCCCTTGTAACATTATAACATTACTTATGTGCTCCAGAAGCTTCTGGGACTGAGGGGAATTTGCACTTACATACGCAAAGGAACTTAGGAATCGGCCAGAATTTTCAGATCACAGAGTGGCATGCAGGGGAAAAAAATAATGTATTGCTCCTAAATACTAATTATTTGCATGCACTGGGTCTTGGTCCATAATTGGAATGTGAGCAATCTGTACATATAAAATGTAGCAATTTCTGTACTTATGTAAGTAGCTGTTATCTAAAAATTACATAGCTTACTACTGTGTTAACTTTATGACTGCTTCCTGGCATTGCTTGGATGCGCAGTACCTGCAGAAGGCACCTGCTGGGTTTCTGAATGCATCAGGTACATCCTAGCGTTTCTGTGACTTTGGAGGAATGTTAATAGCATGACAGAAGCACAGCAGACTTCAAGGAAGAGAGGGAGAATGAGCAATGATGGTTACATTAGGTCCACTTTGCCAGTGTCTAAAATAACTTTACAGATGAAATACCCATATATTAAGATGGAATGGATGAAAGTTGGTTTTCTGAGTGGCCAGCTTGCAAGTAGCCAATTATTTTTCATCTGTAAATAGCAAACATGACATCAAGTTCCTCCTTACCTCAGAGCCTTTTTCTTCAGTGAGACCATTGGGTCTATGTGATGGCCTTCTAATCCACAGATCGGTTATTTAGGTACGCTCTTGCTCTGATCACCTTTTCCATCCCCCTTCACATTTATCCTAGGGGTTAGCATCTGTTACACTGTGGTTGCAGCTACATTGCTAGGAGCTAATAACCAGAAGCTGCCTCTGCTCTTTCTCTGAGGGAGCCAGGTAGGCTTTTCTGTGGTATGGGGCCGCAGCTCATCTTGCAGGCGTGATTACAAGTGGTGAGCCCAGTTTATGGAGCAGAGCTGGTGTCCTCTGTACTGGATGCTCCACATGTGTAGGCAGGGATCAGCTGTCAGTTTGGGGTACTGCAGGGACAGGACTTGGCCATGTGTAGTTCTTTAATGAATCAACACCTTTGAGTGAAAAAATATTTAGTGGGAAACTCCCCAGCTGCAAAGTGCTTGGCACCATGGCGATGGGAAATGCAAGGACTACTGGAGGCCTCTTGGCTGTGGCAAAGATAACCAATGGCTAAAGTTAAGGAAAAACAGAATTCACATTGGAAATAGGATGTGGATTTTTAACATTTAATTAACTATTTAGATAGATTGCCAAGAGCTGTAGCAGATTTTTTTCCATTGCTTTTAAGTTTTTAAATGAAGACCGGGTGTCTTTGTGGAAGATATGCTCTAATCCAAATGTAAATTGTTGGGATCAATGCAAGAATTACTGCATGAACTTCTCTGGCCCTTGCTATGCTGCATGTCAGACTAGATGATGCTAACAATCACTTCTGGCCATAAAAATGTATGAGCCATAGAAAATTATAAGTTTGAAAAGAATAAAATGATATGAAATTAACTCCATAACAGAAATATTTTTGCAACATAAACTCCTCTTTAACTTCAGTTGCATTATTTCACATTTTCAGTGAAAGCAACACAGATTTATAGTTGTATTTTCACATTAAAAGCAACAGCTGAGAAACTTAAACAAGGAAAAATTAATGTAGGTCAAAACTGAGGGAACTAAATCCCAATAAAAGATCTGTCTGCCCGTGTTAGTTTGCTAATCAGTTTTTCTATGGATGAAAAACTTCCTGCAGCCATTGCTTATACTTGTCTCACTTGATTTTTAGAAATTCTCCAATTTCAGAGATGACAGGATTCAACAGGTAATTGATTTTCTTGATAGGTGAATGGCTTTTTCTGAGAGTTGCCAAAGGAAGGAGTGGAAATGAAAGATGATTTCATAGGATTTAAAAGAATCTCTTTTTGTTTAATAAAAAGAGAATTCAAATGCCCCATATCACTATTTTTTTTCTTGCCCACTCTCAAACATAATTTCTGAGGAAGGACTTGATCTGCCTGGAGATGAATCATGTCTTATGGTTTTGCTTTATTTTGAAAAGTGGAAATTTTTGAGCTGTCTGTTTCTATCTTGGATGAGGTGGGGGAATAAATTCTGGTTTTGCCACATTTCTTTCCGTTGAGATTTTCAAGACTTAACTTCGTAGCCTAACAGACCTGGCCCAAGACAGGTTCCTCTCCAAGACATTTTCAGTGACAAACTGTCTAGGATGCTCCCTTACCCCTTAAACAGGAAAAAAAGCCTGTTTTCCAAAACTCTTAGCAAGGGAGATATGAGAACTAGATACTTCTTGGATGTGATTCATCTGCTCCATTTTCAGCTGCTATATTAGGATGAGGTAGATTGTATCTTAGAGAAATTTCTCTACAAGGGAGTATAGACTACTAGCTTGGCTATTAATGCCTGCATTGTATTTACCTGGCATTGGCTATTGAACATTAACTGGGAATAAACATGAAAGAACAGAGGAGGAGAAAACAGGAGGTAATCTTTTCCTAAAATACTTAATAAGGAAAATACAAATGCTTACAAGGCAAAAGTGGTGTGGAAATTCATAGAAAAGGGTAAATAGAAAAGGGGAGGAAGAAGGAGTGTACAGAGGGCACAAAAGAGAAAGGATTTAGCTCCTTTCCTTTGCTGGGGCCAGGATGGAGAAAACAAAGGTGGCTATGTGTTTTCTTGTAACTGCACTAGTTGAAGTCTGGCCAAAAGAGGAAGGGGACTCTTTGTTTTCAACTGAATGTAACCCAGAGGTAGGGCTTGGAAAACTGGTGAGTGTTGAAATCTTGTTAAGACGTCGTTTTTGCTCAGCTGAGTGCCTTCTCTGATACTGCCCAAGCATACTCTAATATAACAAGCACTTATATTGTAGCTTCCAGCACATTATTTATTCCTCTTCACTTTGCCCTGCATTTCTGAGGTAAACAGCCTATGTCTCTATACAGCTGGAGGGAAGAATATGAGAAAAGATGGCTCTTTTGGACACTTGTACTCCAACACTGTGAAATAACAGCAGGGAAACTACCCCTCCCTCCCCACTCCCCTAAATTCAGTCCCAAGCTGCAGCCTTGCCTATCTATACACTGCAGCCCAGACTCAGGGCCAGAGTGGGTACATGTGCTTTAGTGATCTGGGGTAGTATTGAGAGCATTCCTGACACTGGAGCTTGATTGTGCTGTTAAATTTAGAAAGCGGTCCCTGGCATAGTTTTGACCTGGGACAGCTAACATTCTCTCAAACAATTTTTAGACACTTTCTTTGCTTTCAGATCTAAGTGGCCTTTAACCATCAGTTGGCTGAGAATATTTTCTCTCCCAGTTTTCCTGAGATCCACATATCTAGGCTGTGTCTAATGTTTCCTTGCAGGTTGCTGTAACAACTGTGCTTTCTTTTCTGTTTCACAGACTTTCAAACCTCCCCAGAATCAGAACAAATTCCTCAGCCTTGGAAGCACCCCTTTGTTTGGACCGTTGCACATATTGTCAGTGTGCGGCTATTGAGTCAACATCTCAGCGGACAAAGGGACTATCCTGGGTTCTTACACTTGCCTTTAAATGAAAGTTGTCAATTAGGCCCTTCAGTTTCAAAGCTGACCAAACAATCTGGCACCTATTCACTCACACAAAGGAGAAGAAATCAGAAGAAGTAAATATTGCATATTAAATCTCCTTGTCTATGAAATCCAAACAGTTGCCGAAATCTGCTGGTTGTCTTTGTGTCTCAGATACTGTCTAAACTCTTAATTCCAGAAGCTAAAGTGTGTATTCATGCCACCATTGTCTCAGCTGCAGTTGAACACTGCAATGACGTTTAATCTACTTTCTTTCTTCTCTCTCTCGTTCCTTGACCCTGGACCTGTCAAGCTCACTTACTTTATCGACTACTCTGTATAGTTCAGCTCTTTGAATCTCTCCTCTAATTCCTCTTGTTTTATTTATTTCCTATTCTGTAATTTCCCCCCTCACATCTTCAGCCAAATGGACATCTTTGTTTTCTTCTCTTATTGTAACTCCTTTAACCTCTTCTTTCTCTGTGAGATCCTGTTCCAGGACCATGGATCACCATAGAAGGATTCTGACTGTATTTAGCTGGGAACTGGAGTTTGTCCTCTACCCACCTGCATTAAATTTCTTAAATGCCCATCTTTGTGCCTTTTTTACATTTGCACCAGCACATGGAGTACCAAGTCCATCCAGGGCAAGACATTTTTTGTGCACTGGGGCTCCATAGATTTTACAGAACTGATTCAAATCTCCAGAACCTCTCTATGGTACAAAGGCAAAACTAGGCATGCACAAGAAGCATTGCTGAAAACTGCCAGACTGACTGGAAAACCAGGTACAGCCAAGCTGGCCAAGGATGTAGTCTGGCTTTTAAGTCCTATGTTTTCTTGTGGTCAAGCCTGGAACCATGCCCTGAAAATACAGGCAATGAGTCATTTTTCATATGGCTTTTTAGGGACCTCCTCTAATATTGTGAAAGACCATTTTCCAAGTCTGCATCCTGCCTGATTTTCAGATGAGACTTGAACCCACGTCTCCTACAGCTCAGGAGATGTTCTGACTCCCAGGTTATAACTGTTCTTTGGTGCATGAATCTCTGTCTATCCTGCTGAAGACCTAACACAGCTGTAGCATCTAATTAGGCTGTATGGAAGGACATACCAACCTAGGTAAGCTCTGGCTTTGAAGTAGAGAAACTCAGAACAGACCAACATTTTTTTTTAGCAAAACAGTTTTTTGTCATGAAAATGCACTGGTTTGCTAACATGTTTTCTTGGAAAAGTAGGCTCTACCAGAGTGCAGTTAGTAGTTCAGGCACTGGTGATCTACACTGGGGGAATAACTAATGTATTCCTTTGCATACCTCTGAATGTCCTAGCCACCTCTCTTTCTCTCTAAGTTTTCTTGAATTCTTCCTTATATTCTTCTTTGGCCTACAAAATATTAGCTAGTCCTGTGGGGGGGTGTACTTCTCACATTTTTTGTATTGTTTCAAAAAAGAAAAAAAATCCAGTTTGAGAATAAAGTAGATTAACAACTTTCCTCTTCGATGTGCATGTTTGTAGCTAACCTAATTTGATGGCTGTTCCAATAATGTCTCAGGTGCAGATTTTCTTGTAAAAATATGTCCCTGCACTAGTTCATATTTTAGTTCTTTAAACAGTATAATGACAGTCCCTAGTCTGTTATGAAATCCATGAACTTCTCAGTCATGTTTCTGATGACACAGGTAGCAAAGATGCCAGCTTCCAATCTACAGCCCTCTTGAGTCCTACTGCAGCAATTTCTGTCAGGGCTTCTGGATTTCCGTGTGCTCCTAAAAGGAGAAGCTGAGCTCGTGTGGCTCTCTCTGGAGGCTCCACCTTGCCCAGCAACCTGTCACAAACAAGAGGCAGCTCTAAATGCCTCAGGGGAAAGGTACAAGGAATTCTGTGTCAGACATGTCAAAAATAATCTGCACCCTCCCGTCCCCAGTACTAAAAAAATTTAATAGTTGTAGCCTTGAAGCAGAAAGGTAGGTAGATTTTTCTCTGAAATTGCTGCCTTTTAAATGTTTTTGAGCATTTTTAAATGCAAAGAGGTGCCTAACCCTCCACTGAGTCCTGCTAGATTCATTATGTCATGTGGTCAGGCTTTTCACATGTTAATTGTGTGAAAGTGTGTGTCCTTTTGTATAAATTTTGAATCTTTCATGCTTAAATTTTGTGAAGTGTCTCTTTGTTCTTGCATTATGATAAAAGGGGGGATAAAAATACCTCATCTATCTTTTCTATCCTGCTCCTTATTTCCTCTACTTTTGATAATTTCCTCTTTTGTTCACTTCATCTTATCTCTTTGGTAAACAGTCCAATTCTGTTCCATTTTGTTGCATTTCTGAGGTTTTCCATGTCCCTAATTATTCTCATCACCCATCTCTGAACTCTTTTTCTATCTGCTATATCCTTTTTTTGACATTTTAGGGACAAATTATTGCGGGTGCAATTTAGATCACTTAGATGTCCAAGTCCCTGACTTATGGATGCAATCAGGGACTCTGACATCAAAGTAACTAGATTGCAGACACAAATAATTGCATTGCAAAATGTGCCTGCAAGTTTTGTGCCCATGAGAAATGGTTAAAGCTAGACTAAAGATCAGAGCCTTAATCACAAGCAAAGTATCTCCATCACTCTTTAAAAGAGAAAAGGACCCCCCGCCCACCATTTTTTTAACAAGGTACTATCACAGAAAAAAAAAATCTGTTTAAACTCTTCCTGTATAAAGCTATATTGTAAGTGTAATAATAATAAGTAGAATAATCAGCCAGGAAGATGGGGAACAGCACCATAATATCTGAGGATCTTACCGATAGAGAAGAGCACTGTGTGTACCGAGCTTCCATGCTAACCAGTGTTTATCATTTGCGTGAGACTTGAGATTGTGTATTTCGTGGCACTGAAACATTTTTTTCGTTTATCTACAGGAAGAAGGTCTAAGAGACTTTGTCCATGCCCACAATCCAGCATTTTATAAAACTCAATCTAACATCATTGAAAAATATTTTGAGCAAGATTTTGTCATTACTTCTCATCATGCATAAAATGTCTTTCTAGGATGAGAATTCAGCAGGCCATGTTGAAAAAAGGCCAAAGTTGAGGCCATGTTGTTTGATGGTCCTGGTGGAAAAGTTGGAATGAGAGCTGATATTTTTGGAAGAAATAAAACTATTTAAAATAGAACTTTATTTCCTAGATTGTTGCTTGAAACAAATTTCTCATTGTTAGTTGAAAAAATGTAGCTCCTCTTTCAAATGTGTAAAGAGAATTTTTCATGCTTTTCTGCTATTTCTTCTGAAAGGAAAAAAAAGATTTTTGTCTTTGAAACGCAAAGATTTCTAATATTCATAATTAATGAAATATTCAATATTGGAAAAGTTTTTGTTCCATTCTTTCTCATTAAACTTTCTTATTACAACTACATTGAAAAAAACCCCAGACGATACTTAATAAATAGGAATATAGAAATACTTAAAGTAAGAACCAGATATATTCTAGAATTAGACATAGTGGTAAGCTTCAATTTTAATCTGTAAACATCCATTAATTTAAAAATATTCTAGACCTCTAATGCTATCTCTCCTATGGACTATGAGCAGAGGAAGAGGAGAAGAAAGCTGGAAGAATGACAGTATGCTAGTGTCTTGGCAATTTTAGTCAGCTTCTTCCTCCTGTCCTCCTAAAGTCTATTTTAATTTCTGGTGCATTTCAGCCCTGCGTCTGCTCCAGTCCCAACGTGTCTGCCTCCTTTGCTCTGCTAGTCAGAATTCCTAACTAATGGCTTTTGGTCATCTTGTGAGCCTGAGATGGGTTAGATGTTATCGCCAAACCTTAGTATGGACAACACAAAAATAAGTAAATGTCCAGTATGAAATAAACTTCGAATCTCACTGAGCCTGCCTGTAGTACAAGACATTCCTTTCCATAAATGAGATTTTATACTCAAGAGTATTTATCACTTAGCTAAATGCCATATTATTTACTAATGGGTCCACATTTCAGATAACCTTGAAGAATTATTTATCCTCAACTATGTGCTCCTCATTACTCACATAAGAGGACTTATGTATGGAGAAATCACTTAACTTTAATTAGATGGGCCATATTAATTCCTGAAAAGAAGCATTCTATCTAGAATTGCTTAAATATTTAATCAGCTCCCAATCAGAAATCCTGTTTGGATAGGCACCCACGTTCCTATATTCTTTTCACTGAAGACAATGCGAAATCTTCAAGTAGTTTTAAAGGCAGCAGGAACAAACTCAGTGCAGAAGCGTAGGATTTATTAAATTAAAGCAAATGAGCTCACAGAAAAGAAGAAAAACTGCACAGACATTTTCCAATGCAGTTTCAGAGAATAATATCTCTCCAGAATTAAGCCACATTGATTAATTAGGGTAACTGGTATGACTTTGGACTCAGGCAGAAGGAGAAGTACCTGAGAAGCTGAAGCTGATGCAACAGTTTCCGAGACTTACAACTAGTGCTTGTTGCTTGATCCAGCATTTCTGCCTACTCCAAGTTCTGGTGTTTTAAGCTGCTCTGCATGACTGTCTAGTAGTGGAGCAATTAATATAAAGACATCTTCTCCACAGGTGGAACAGGACAGGGGAGAAGCATTGTTAGTGTCCCAAGTTCAGGGCTGAGCAACTTGGAAGCAACAAGCATTAGCCTTAGCAATCATGCCTCACTTGAAATGGGTGCAGCTGTGTGGGTGCTCCTCCTTTGCTCTGCTCCTGGTCAAATACTAATATACACAAATCTAGTGTGGTCCTTCTGTGGCTTCACATGCCCTGGTTGATGTTACACTAGGTCAGCGGCCTGCAACAACCTCTCACAGCCCATGCTGCTCCCAACTGTCAGCTGGGAAGGAGCCCTTTCTCTCACTTTCTTGCTGAGTTGCGTGGTTGTCTGTATGCTTCTGGGCATGTAATGTTTGCTGCATGTGCAGCGAACATACTGTGAATATCTTTGCACAGCTAAGAGAATCTGCTACTGTAAATGCTCTTGTGCCTGCACAGGCCTTCTGTGTGTTCACCTCATTCTTTTTTTGTGTTACTGTGGCACTGAGGAGTACAAACTGTGGTTCAGGATGAAAATCACAGTACACAAAGATGATCCTTTGTAGCTTACAACCAAAGCAGCAGGCAAGAGTTGTATGAAAAATCAGTCCTGGTGACTTTTGGTAGACACTGAAAGACCTTCTGTCAATGTCTTCAAGAGAGATACTTTCATAAGAAGGCTGCAGCTCTTCTGGGACTGTGGTGTTCAAGGTATATGGATTGCTGATGGACAGCTAGAAATTTAGTCTTTGCAAACACTGCTTCACAAACAGAGTCCACATCATCCCTCCACTGCCACCCTACTTTTCACCATCCAAGCATGCCTGTCACTGCTGTAGATGGCATATTTCTCCAGCAGGTCAGCTGTCATGAACTGCCTTGTGTCTTCTGGCCCCAGTTCGTTTTTTAAATTACATTAACATTGAGAGGCTGCAGCTATGGATCTGATTTGTTTGGAGAAGTCGTAGGAGTTCAGGAGCTGAGGACATGGGTGATACACTGCTGACCAACAGGTTTTTGACTTCCAGTACAATGAAGTCATCTGCAGTATCAGCTGCCTGATGATTTAATGCTCTAATACAATTGGCTTCTTGATTCTCACTTGCATCCACCACGAAAACACCTCTTTTGACAAAAGTATAGTTTGTGCTTGTGGCCATGACAGCACACAGCTCAACCTCACTTAGAGTTTTGTGCCTGACCCTATCTCCTTTTTGCTCAATTTTTAATTTATGTCTCCTCTACCTTTCATGCAAATAGGTTTCTTCTTTTATTGAGTGCCCCTTTATAGAATTAAGCTTGTAGTTACAGTGTGGAGATTTCCTTCTCTGTTTGTCTCGTTCTGTGAACTTTCAGACCATTTGAAAAGTCTCTCGCAGTTCTTACCTCCAGGCTGCAGATTGCCCTGCCTGTATGTTTTTTCCTTAGTTTCCTCACAGGCCTAATGTTATAAAGCTTACATTCATCTCAGGGGCTTCAGTCCACTTTGTCTGGATGTCTTCCCACCTCTGTTGTGCAGATCAGCATCCAGAAGTCACCTCTTCTGTCTCAGAAAACTTGCAAGAGTTCTAGTTTACACTGTCTCTCATTTTCTGTAGTAAAAATACAGTAGTAAATACTGAATTAATGTTAGCTGGTTAACACGCAGGTTAACTGGATATAAATTTTAAGACTTTTTCCGAGTGGCTTTGGCTGAGCTAGCTTGAGAGCCCCATCTGCAAAGAGACATATATCTTTTCAACAAACTCAACCAGGTGATGACCTTTCCTTGCTTGTTACATCTAGTCATAATTTTGATCAAGATTGGCCATGTCAACTTTTAAAGGTCCAGCACATCTTTTCTGTATTGATTAATGGAATCACTATGTCACTTTTCTTTATTTCAGTATTCCTTGTAATTACTTTGAGAAATCATGTGAAGAATGTGTGCTAACATTTTTCTGTTGTTAAACTGTCATTCTAAAACTTGGCTAGCATTGACTTGACAGGAGAAAGCTTGTTAGATTATTGATGTAATGTCCATTGGATGGTCTAATATCAATTTGGATTGGCAGCTTGTTGATCTAACACAGCCTTTTGAAGAAAGTACACCTTTCAGCTTAGCTGTGGCTTATCTTGGCTTACCTTTTAATAACACTCTTCCTAAGTTTAGAACAATTTTTCATGGCAGTTCCTAAAGCTAAATTGAAGGGATGTTTGATAACACTTTGAAATATTACTAATGGAAGGCAGTGAAGCATCTATACACTTAAGTGTCAATAGATAGATAATGATGATTGTTCTAATGAACAATCAAACATCATCTGAATTTTCTGAGAAACTGTGAAAAATAACAATAAACCACACAACACATCTGAAATTTGAAACACAATTCTGTGCATTCTGTTTTGCTTTAATTGATCCTTATGACATTAATTTGCACTTCCCTGTCTGCTACTGTACCAATAGCATGCTGAAAGTGATGAGGTAGATCAGATTTCTTCATTGCTGTGTTCATGTTCAGTGTTTGAAAGAAAGCAAATGTCCCTCTCATCTTCAGGAATAGAAAGCAGGAGGATCTGAGCGACTACAGGCAGGGTAGATACTTCACGTGAACATGGCTTTCTGTCTTTTGTGTGCTATCGGTAAGCATTAAAGAATAAATAGTTTTGACATTAAACAGCAGAAGAATTAATCTCAGTTATTTTCTTGTATCATTGTCTAAGCTCAAAACCTGGACCAGAAACTTTTTTTTACTACAAGTTATTTAATACCACTTTTAAGACATAGCCAATAGACTCACCCAAGAAAAGCATGATGCGAAATTTGGCTTCTTTTCCTTTAGAGATGCCCTACTCCTTCATTCCAGCTACCTGTGGACTAGCACATGCTTTTCTACATGCACAGCCTAGAAACAAAAGTCTAGAATAGATCAGAAGAATTTTGTCCTAGAAATGTGTATTTTCCCTTTGACCATAAAATAGGTAAGAATAGGTAAGAATAGAAATCTACATTGCAGGCTTCTAAAGCTTATTGAGGTAATTTCCTTCCTACCTGATTTTGTCCTTTAACGGCTATTTGTCTCTGAGGAAGAAACCTCTTTCCATGCTTGAAAAACCTGACTGTATGTTTCCTTGCATTTCAAACACAGTCAAATAGCTTCTAACAATCTTCTCAAAAGCAGGTGGGGTTATGATGGACATGTAGCTA
This sequence comes from Mesitornis unicolor, assembly GCF_000695765.1. NCBI lineage: Eukaryota > Metazoa > Chordata > Aves > Mesitornithiformes > Mesitornithidae > Mesitornis > Mesitornis unicolor. The sequence continues at coordinate 11,822 of NW_010166494.1, forward strand.
AGCTGTGGGCAGAGCTATGTGGAAAGCAGAGTTAAAATTATTTCTCCAATATTCAAGTGTAATTTCACATGTAAACACTTATTTGACAAATCTCAAAAGCATTTAGATTATATTAATTACTTTTATCTCTCAACTCTACCACTTGCTTAATAATTTTTAATACAATTTCCTTGTGTTCTCTGTCCAAAAAGCTTCTGATAATTTCTTTTAATTATTATTTTTTTAACATATAACAGAGACAAGATGCCTCACAGTGTGAAGCCTTTACAAAGCACAGCACCTCTTGGGTCTTCATTTTCTAATCTCCTTTCTTTGAAGTGGGAACATTTTTATTCTTAGTCCCACTCCTTTTCTCCCTCTTCTCCCTTCTGTTTAATATTTGCAGGCTTTTCAAGGTCTGCTTTTCTTGCCACTGCTTACTCTGTCCTGCTCACCACTACGTGGTGTCTGTTGCTAACCTGGCATCTCACCAGGTTTTTTGGTTCTTGCTCATGCTTTTGCTGTGGAAAGGCAAAGTCCATATGTAAAACTTTCCTATTTCTTGCTCTGGATAGATTTCATGGCCATTCAGATGGCAAGACAAACTTCATAAAAATCTATCAGGTCATGAAGTCTTCATAACCATGCATTACTCCCTTCAGAAATAACAATATTTGGCAAATGTCTTTAAAAGACTCATGAACTAAATTAATTTTTTTTGAGCCTCAGAAGTAACTTGAACTTTTGTAATCACCCTTCCTCAAAAGGTTGGAAGAAATGTCTTCAAACATTAATATCATTTCAGTTTGTCTTGTATTCAGTAAGTTTTTAAACAAAAAATTATTAAGGGCTTTTCACAGAGTTCTTAACAGTGGAAGGCTGCAATTAACAGTCATTCCAGAAAATCTGGGACCTGGATTTTCATGAGTTCTAGTGTGAGCATATGAGAGACTGCTGTGGATGTTTGCCTTTTTATGAATACTGGCTAAGCTTTGGAAACCTAGTCCTATCCAGCCAAGGTGTGAGTCTCTGTGCTTGATTCCTTTCCCTTTGGTTAGGAACCAATTTTCTTTAGACTCCCTGTGTATCCAGTGACAAGAAGAAGACAACAAGGGTGGCTAACCTCAGCATCATCTAAACCACCCTTCATAGGACCTTCTTTTTTTCACTGATAATATGGAGGCAACAACGTCCACGTGCCTAACCTGGACATCTTGATCAGATGTGATGAATTTTTGCCCTCTAAAATGATTTGATATTTTTTACCTTCATGCTGGCCTGGCTATATAAGGAAGAAGGCAATGATAGGCTTACCTCACTCCAGTGCTCTACTCAGCCCAAGGGGGGTGTGTTGCTTGCAGGACATGCCTGGACCCTCCTGTAACCATTCTAGCCCTCGGAGTCTGACCCCCCTGTGCTTAGACTTCCTTCATCATAATGTGGCTTGCTGCTGTGCTTGAGGCTGGCTGTAATTTTACGGAGCAGTGGATTGCTAGGATTGTTCCTTCTTCCTCTCTTGCTGCTTCTTTTCTTCCTGCTGCTGGCACGTGTCTTCTGCAATGGTTTGGTTTTCTCAGTTTTAAGAGTCTCCAGGCTGGCTAAGAGGCAGGAGTTGCAATCTTCTCCCTCCTGTCGGGAGGTCCTTTCTGGGACCCTCTTTGATAATAACCCTTGTCTGACTGAGGCTATTATGGGTTTTTGGTAGAGAAACTTTTAAACAGTGGATCCTGAGATCAGGTTTAGGTGTGAAGGATGACCTCATCTGATTGAACCTGTTGTGGGTGTGCATCTTTTGTTTCTTCTTTTGTTTCTATGAAAAAACAATTCAATGATGGAATATGGGTGCCTTGAAGTGTCACAATGGCAGAGTAGAATTTCTTATTAGACCAAGAACTGAAATTTAGCCTCAGGTATATGTCAGACCTTTTTGGCTCTAGTCCTCTAGCTCTTTACTGCATCAGGCCCTTATTAATGAATGCATTTTTAAAAAAAATACCAATTCAGTTCTTTTTTGTGTTGGAAAAGGTAGGGTTTATAGTTTTTTCCTGTGAGTCATGCAGAGGTCTTGGCATTTTAAGCACCACAAGGTTAAATTAGTATTACAAAGGAGGGATTTTGTGTCTGATTTACTTACGATGAACTAATTTCTGCTGCACAGAACCTATTTTGCCTGAAACGTTTTTGTTTAAATAGAGTAATATTTTAATCTCGTGCTTTGGGTCCTTTTAAACTTGATTCTATTTTGTACTCCTATTATCCCAATAACAGTTCAATTAGGAGTGGTTAAAAATCAAGATATTTATTTTAATTGCATGCTTATCTTTTGAGGGTATACTGCAGTAAATAAGGAACATTTGAACAAAAAAAACCTAACATTGCAACATGTCTTGTCACATTATACTTAACCTACACCTGATTTCAAATGTAAATTGCACAGCATTTAGCTCTAATGAAAATACTCTAGTGAAGGAAATTGTTAAGATTTTCTGGTGCTCCCCTAGGGGTAATATTAAAACCTCCATTACTAACATCTCACTCTGAGAAGACAAAATGTGCACTGAGAATACAAAAGCTCTGTTGGCATCTAAATGTGTGCCAATTAATTCGCAGTTACAGACCTGCAGATCTGTATGGAGATGTAAAAATAGGACCTGGGAAAGCTATTTAGATCCCTGTATAACAGGGCTCCTTGACCCTGGATTTCTAGTGTTAGTTTAATCATGGCATTCTGCTTTCTATTTATTTATATAGTTGCCTCAATGAACAAATTAATAATTATACAGCACATTGACAAACATGCCGAGTAATATTTGCCAGATTTTAAATTAATTTAATTCAAGGGCCACTTCATTTACAGGATTCATAGACACATCAAGGAGTAGCTTTTGCTTCATTGCTATTCAGATTACACCAAGATTTTTCATCATTTTTCTCTCTCCTTTTTATCTCTCTCTCCCCTCCCTTCACTGAGGAAGACAATTTAACTTGCTTTTCCAAATAGATAGTTACTTTCAGGCAGGTGGAAGACAGGTAAATGACAGACAAACAGAAATGTAGATAAATGCATGGGTGACATACATTTAGAGAGATAATAATTTTTATTATGAAAAAAAGGAAAATAATTAGGTAGCACTAACACTTCATCTTTATTTTCCCATTACTTCCAATTTTCAATCTATCTCTTTTTGTTTTTCACCTACAATTTCCTTTGAAAATTATTTTAATTTCCAGTCTGTCTTGCGATTCTGTGGAGGAGTGTTTCCATGTTGAACATTAGCTCAGTCACACAGAAGTGCCACGCTTTGTATTGTTTGTCAACAGAAACTTGATATTAGGACCAGCAACTGGCTTGAACTGCAGTATTTGAATTGATAAATGTATCTCATTCAGGCAGGCAAGGCGAACTCTTTTTAATGAAGACTGTGTCCTTTGAGTAGATGATCATCAGTCTTTAAAAACACTCCCCCTCCTTCTCCAACATTGCCAAGTAAAAGGAAATTCACAGATCAGTGCTGCTTTTCTTTACTAGTCTTCTGGTATCATTTCATTATTCTTTTGGAAGAAACAGGACAAACTGGTGTGTGAAAAAGATTTCTTTTCTTTAGAGGTGGCAGATTGCTGTATGGCCAGTACATACAAGGGTAGTCTGCTGGAATATAGAAAATCTGAGAGATATTTAATAATTTCTCCATATTATTTAGAAGAACTGCAATTTTGAGGAGATTAGTACCTCCTCATTATGCTTTTTCTACCTCATTTTTCCATCTCTTTAATTACAACAACACCCACCCAACCTGAGATGCTGGCACTTATAGTTGCATGCTTAACCAGACCCTTAAAAGCCCCTTTCATTCCCTTTCCCTAATTCCTACCCAAAAAAACCCCTTCCTTGGCAAAGGAGATTACCAGTCCCAGAAGCCAATCCACTAAACCAGTAGAGCAGCATGGCAAAGCCTGAGCTACCATGTCTTCCTGCTGTGTCCCTCTGACCTTCTGCTCCCTGTGGCAGCAGTGCTTCCTCAGAAATACTGCACCTAGGTTGAGTACCCTGACCTGCCTTTCTGGGCTGAGCACCCACTTCACCTGGTTTAAGTGTAAGGTGAATATGAAATAGTTCCATGGGTCCACAGATGCTCACCACACTGTTTAACACAGATAACTCAATCAGTGTAGTTTGCTCTCCTACTCTTTGGTAACTAAATCTAATCACAGGCTTGGCAGAACTTTTAGGAACCAGATCCTCAAAGGTACGAAGTCTGACTAAAACCAATGGGAACTGAGTACGAAAAGCTTTGGAGAAGAGGTACTGTGTAATTGTACTTAGAAGATGTAGCTAAATAGTGCAACTGAGGCAAAAGAATGAGGTTCGTCTCACCCAGCTTCTATGGGGAAACTCAAACACATGCAAGTATCAGTAAGTGAGTGAGGTGCCTCAGACTCCATAGGGGATACTGGAGGTCTGGGTCCCGATTCAGTTGCCTAAATATATGTCTTGAGATCTGTTCTAGGCTCTCTAGGTTGCTGAATCACACAGAATCACAGAATATTAGAAGTTGGAAGGGACCTCGAAAGACCATCCAGTCAAACCCTCCTGCCAGAGCAGGATCACCTAGATGAGGTTGCACAGGAAGGCGTCCAGGCGGGTTTTGAATGTCTCCAGAGAAGGAGACTCCACAACCTCTCTGGGCAGCCTGGCCCAGTGCTCTGTCACCCTCTCAGTAAAGAAGTTTTTCCTCATATTCAGATTGAACCTCCTATGTTCCAGCTTGCTCCCATTGCCCCTTGTCCTGTCATAGGCTGTCACTGAGAAGAGCCTGGCTCCTTCCTCCTGACACTCGCCCTTTACAGTTTTATAAACATGAATGAGGTCTCCCCTCAGTCTCCTCTTCTCCAAGCTAAAGAGACCCAGCTCCCTCAGCCGCTCCTCATAAGACCGCTGCATGAAGACCGCTGCATGAAGCTGACACATATGACAAAGGCCCAAGAGAGACCCATTTCCATCAGCAGCTGGTAGCTAGGCAGCATATGCTGTGGTACCTCTACTACCTGCTTTGGTTGAACTGCATCTTGGCTCTGCTGACCAGATTTGCACAGATTGTACTGGGAGCTCACACACCTCACCTGCCTATAGATGCCTACATGTTGGTGCCTAAAATGAGGTTTTCTAGCTGATGGTGAATCCCACCTTGAATACCTACTGATAGGCAGAGGTAGCAAGATGCAACTCATTTAGGGACACTGACAATAAGAAAACAAAATTTACATTAATATAAGTGAATCGTCTCTTCTCCCTCTGGCTCCACTGAAAGCTAAATTTGGAGATGAAAATTCTTTAGGTGATACATTGATCTGTCTGGAGGAGAGCAGTATCTCAGAAACCATTACAAGAGAGATCAGAAGGACTGGGAGGGACTTGTATAACAGGATTTGAACCAAACACTTCTTTCTAATTTGTGTGAGGCCACTTAAAAGGTGGAACAACAGCAGCTAGCAACTCACAATATAGCTATTATGGAGATAAAAGAGGGCTGTGAAGAAAACTGAGAAATAATTTTTATATCTTTAACATATATTACATTTAGGAAACTTGTGAGTTATCAATGGATTGTAAGATTTTTCTCAAAAAGAAATAGGAAATAGCTGTGCTTCATGTAAGACATTAGTGGTCTCTCACTCTTACATCTGAACAACTTTTCATAGGTAAAATCACTTTAGCTGGCACGATTATCACTGTTCACTGCTGTATTCAGCATGCTGCTGAATGTGATGAGTGATGTCTTTTTTCCATCACTTCAATACAGGTATGCAATTTATTCCGCCAGTAAACACTATTATAATGTAAAATTTATAATACAGTATCTTTCAATGCCAGTCAGAGTGATGGTTTGAAGGAACTTGAATGTGTCTGTTATGTATCAGAGCAAACAAACCCTACATTAACAACAAAGTTGCTTACTTGGCAAAATGGTGCAGCTGCCTTGCTTTGCTTGCTGGTACGCATATATTAACAGCAACCCTGCTTATGGTATTGTCATGGCCCCAAATTCTCTCATTCTTTCTATACAATCCCCACAGTATTATAGGAAAAGGGAACGGGCATCCCTATGTCACATATTAAGCATTTGGAGCATTAGGCTTACCTTATAATACCCCTATAGCTCAAACCCAAGGTCAGCACAGCTAATGATCCTCAATGTTGTTAGCCAGATAAACTCTCACATTACTCCTACACATTTAAGTTGACAACACAAATAAATACTTTCTGCTCTGTGTATGTGTGGGGGTAGTGTTCTTTCTTTCAAGAGCTTTTAGATGATATTCCAAATAATTTCTAATAATTTAAAAGCCTTTTAAAGAACAGGCTCTTCTTCCAATAATTGACAGGCAAGACAATACCAGAGGGGGAGGCGAGGTGGAGAGGGGCGGAGGTGTAGATTGCTCTATATAAAAGCCTCTAAATTATGTTGTCAAAATTATAGCAACTTTTTTTTTTTGCTCAAAAGCCCTGAAAGATCACACTCCTCCGGTCCCAGACTCCTGGCTTTTGGGGTTTTTTTTGTGCAACCAACTGAAAACTTCTTATCAAGTTATCTCTTGTAATTGGTGGCACTTGGTGAATTAAAAGCCAGCCTAAGACCAGGAACTCAAACATGTGACTGAAAACATTGCCTCCATTTATGCGCAAAAGCATAATAATAAAAAATTTGGTTGCTGCTGATGGTACCTGTCATGCGCATGTGGGATCTGTGCTTTCGTCTTGTTTATTTCCCATTCTTTGCTAGATTTTCTTGTGAAAAGTAAGCTGTCTGGAGATTGCACTGTACGCTGATGTTATTAGACACTTTTGACAATGGAGAGGACACTGACCATGGGCTCTTCAGTTGGGAATGGTCTCCATTGAGACAAATATTCAACAACTTGCTAAATATACTGTAAAGCTGCTCAGGATCTGCTGCTTCCAAAAGCAGGAGCCTCAATGACTCTACCTTTACATTCAGATATCTTCTTGATTATTGGCTTCTCAGTATCACTGGAAGTGATAGAAAATTTGCTGAGAAACTTCCTTCCTTCCTTCCTTCCTTC
>NW_010166495.1:0-15407 GCF_000695765.1 Mesitornis unicolor
TGGGGAGTGCCCATGACCCAAGAGCATAGTTCAGTTCTTCACTTCTATCCAAACGTTTTGTGCCTCTCTAAAACATGGAGATTGTCCTTCCTGTGGCATGACAGAGAGCATGCATGCCAGGGTAGTGAAGGGATGGAGTCAGCTAAGTACCCCAGAGCATGATGTGTGTTCTGAAGGGACTAAAAGCCCAAAAATCTGCATTTTTTTCCCTCTTTTTTTTTCCTAAAGCAAAATTATTTCTTTGCAATAGAGCCACTACTGAGTTAGAAAGCTGCTTCAACAGAGGTGCCTGACACAGTATGAGAAGGAAGAAAATTATCTATTTTGCCACAGTGCCAAAGTCATTGCTCAGTTTTTGGGAACTGCTCTGGTGTTTATCTCGGCAGGCTCCAGGATGAGCTGGAGGTACAGAACTGACAGCCGTGGATCAGGGAAGGAGCCTGATTGCTTCTGAGCATTCATCTTCTGCTGTAAATACTGCAGCCACACGCTGCCCCCAGGGACAAGCAGAGCAGATGGTCTTCCCATCCCTCCCACCTGCCACGCTGAAAGAAAGAGATATCCATTGTTCTACATGTGTAGCTCAGGGCCAGAATTTGCAGAGCTGATTGCTTACTAAAAAGCATCTGAGTTCAGCTTTTGAAAGGATCATAGAGGACCGCGAGATAAGTGTTAAGGCAAGGTTTGTCTAAGCTTTTCTTCTCTGAGACAATAGCTGCAATTGGTATTGAAGCTGGGGGTCTTCAGATAAGACGTTATTGAAGGTGGGGCCATTGAATTTCAGTATCTCCTAGTAAGATCTCATTGAAGATTAGGCCATTTATGCTCTTCACATAAGTGAACAGATGAATTAAAAGCTAAGTTCACTTGTAGACTTCACTTCAACATACCAACTTGTTAAAAAAACCCCAAAAGCCTTACTTGCACAGGCTCCCTCAAGGCTAATTTTTTCTGAAAGGACATGTTGAGGCATGCTCTGCCAGAAAATAACTGCATGGCAGCTCATTTGGAGGAGCAGCAGAGGTGGCAGAACACTGTGCTGGTGTGCTCTACCTTAGCATGAGCCCTGGTCTTGCCTCAGGTTGGCCAATCTGAATTAATAGCAGTTAATAACAGATCTCTTTCTACCCAGTGGAAGAGCCCTGTATCATCTCTAAATTCACATGCAAAACCAGGGCCCAGACCCATCGGCACTGGGAAAAAGTCTTGCTGCCCGCAATGGGCTTGGGGTTGAGGCCTGTAGCACCTATGTACGAGGTTTGGCTTTTCCAGAGACCAAAGTAATTGAGTTCCCCACCGACTTGCCCAAGGTGTTACACTTGGTTGGGAACACAAGAGATGCCTTCAGGGTCAGAGCAGTGGTCTGTGCTGCTCGGGACAGTGGCATTACGAGACACTGCTGAGCAAGCACACGTGAGCATTGCAGCTGCCTGCACTGTGATCTTTTCACTCTCCCCAGCATCCACAATATTGGGTCATGGATGTTAGAGAGGGTAAAAGAGCCCCTTTAATATCTGTTTATGGACCTGTTGACCATGAATTTGTCTAATCCCATCTTGACTCTGCTGATGCCTCCACCATCTCTTGAATCAAAATATGCCAGAAATGCACCATTTACCGTGTAACAAAGTATTTTCTGTTAGACTTTCTTTTCTTTAATGAATTTCTTCGTAGTTTTAGTGGCAGGTCTTAGTTCTAGTGCAATTTGGTGACTAACAATTTTGTGTTTATGTCATCACGCCTCCCTTAGACATTTAACTCCTCTCTCTGTTATTACACAGGCCAGCTCCTCGAGACCTACGCTTAATTGTAATTAGTGGTCAGATCTAGATTAGCATTTAGTTAACCTCCCACGACATTGTTCGCACTACATTACAACTCACCACAGCTCGAGTGAAGGCTGCTTTTTTCTCCTCTGGGCTGGAGGCTTTTCCTCTCCAGACATAAATCTTAAAACCACCTTGGTCTAAAATGTAGCAGTCCTGAGAGAAAAAACCAGATGTAAAAAGCTCTGCGCAGGCAAAGATCCTCATTTTAGCTTAGCCAGGTTGGATCCTTGTTGAAGATTTAGCTTAGATGTGGATCTAGCTCATTTCTTTGTATTACAGAGCTCTAACCCTGGTGCAATCATTAGAAGAGACAACAGAGGGTGGATTTACTGTGGTTCATAAATTGACTATGACTACCATGAACCCTATAGTGCAGGAATTCAGGGGTATGCTGACTTTGCATGCACACCTAACCCAGGCAACTGCCATTTAATGAAGTGAAATATGTATTTTTCCTAGGCATTGCTCAAAACTGGCCATTACAGCTCCATGACACATGTTCCCAAACCAGCAGAAATACCAACTCCAAAAGGCTGAAGGAGAAATGTATGCTGAAGTATCACCCTCAGCCTGCTGTGCTACAGTGCTGCTGCTGCTGGTGCTCATTTATGCCAGATCTGCTACTAAAGGAGCAGGAAAAGTCCAAATTAGACACCTTCTGCATGACTGTTTTCTGTACCTGATCCAGAGCTAAAAGTGTTGCATCTTTGTGAACACAGCAGGATCCTGAACCTAAAGGGGATGAGATGGCTGTCGGGGAGCCCGTCTCCACCACAGAGAGATGGTGCCCCAAATTGACAGCCCGCTGTGCGACCGAAGGCTTCTTCAGTTTTTCAAACTGAATTTTGACAAGAAAAGCAAAAGCTTCATATGCCTGGAAAAGGAGACTGAGATTTCACAAGGCTGACACCAGGGTGAATAAGGGAGCTCTTGCAGCACAACACTGATTTGGAATAGTCTGCTTTGCACTGCAGAGAATGAAAGATGAGCAATTCTCTGCCAATTTTTAGCTAGAAGGATATTAGGAAAGTCTCTGCTTTTCTGAAAGCCTTTGGACAGAGGGTCTGTAAGGAATGTCTTTCCAGGGTGGGTCACTGAGAGCAGCCACTTGCTACAGCAGGAAAACGTATTGCCATGATTTTGTAGGCAGAGTATTTATTTACTCTGATTTCTGCAGATGGAGGGCTATCCCTGAACATCAGGTACTAAGAACCCTTATTTCCATCTGAAATTTATTCCTGGCCCGCAGCTCTCCTTGGCTTCGATTGCCAAGCTAAAATCATCCTTGGCCGAGAGGGCTGATTTGCCATCTCTCTTTAGAGCAGCTTCAATGCACCACCCACCTCTGGCCATGGATATTGTAGGTGGGGGCTAAGCTGTCCAGTTTTCAGAGGACTGATAATTTTCAGGAAATTGGGTGTCCCACTGAAACAGGTGCTCAGCTGGAAATAAAGCAAGCCATAGCATCCTTTTCCTGCTGTAAGGGCTGATGGCTTTCTCTCACCTCATGCTGGAGCAGATCCTGCGTCAGGGGCCGGGTGGCTACCTCTTGTACCACCAGGTCGTTTTCCTTCTCATAAACACTGAAATAAAGAGTCACCGAGCAAAGTCAGGCTTCACAACACCCACCACGAGAAGGGATGGAGTTTGGAGCCCATTCCCAGACTTACTGGTAGAGCCGGACATTTGCTTTCTGCAGCTCATCTGCTTTCGTGTCCGGGATGGCGTCTCGAAGCTCCCCGCGCCTCTCCCCCAGCACCATATTCATGATCTGCATGAGGTCCGGGGAGTCCTTCTCGTTGTCAATGATGCCGATTTGAGCGCGGCCACCTCTTTCGCTGTCCCTGATGCTGCGAGCCAGCGCGAGGCCCTGCACAAGGATCACCAGGGGGTAAGTCCTGATCCAGACAATAAATTCAGCAAGCCTCAGACCTAGAGCAATGACTGAGCACCAGTAGTCTAAGACAGATTATCACAGCTCTCTGAAGCTTCTAGCGTCCTCCAAATTTAACTTTTAAAAATGGAGATGTGTCTGTAACGCCTACTTATTAAAAAACTCTCAGAAAAGTGATTCTATGAAAATATATCTTATTATAGACACTCTTGGTGCTTGCTCCTGCAGGGCACAGGCATGCGGTAGCCACAACAGGCGTTGCCTTATGCGTGACTTCACATTAGCAGGTCCAATGACCTGAGATGGTCTGGGAGAGACGCATACATACTGAGGACAATGAGGATGGATGCTGCAGAGCTGCAGGACCCTGGATGCCCCGTGGTGACATTTTACATTTAAATGTGTCAAATATTCAAAAAACGTGGATGTTTTCTGTGAAAAAAGCAGCATGAAATGCCAAGCAACTGATTAGGTTGAAATTTTGTAGTTTGCATGATGCGGAACCATTTTCCATTGATTTTTTTTTTCCATGACTCTTGCTTCAATAGCTTTGAAAGGGACCCCTCTTTGTTAGACCTAGGAAAGGACCTGCTTGATTACCAGGCCTGAGATTAACTATGGTCTGGTCCTTCCAGCAGCCTTGCCTTTACCTGCTCCCCCATCTCTGTGTCCTGAGGGTTTCTTTGTCTTTGCTCTGTTCTCTATTGGATTTTCTCCTCTCTCTGTTGGATTTTCTCCCCTAGCCATCGTGTCCTGGAAAAACATCTTCCCTGTGAAGTTTCCTCCTGTCCTAGCCCATCAGGTGCCACCACATGAAGAGAAGACCCATCTGCCTTTTACCGTGTATAATGACTGGTTTGGACATCAACTTTGCTGATGACTCATTGATATATCTTGTTTTATTACATCTCTGTATCTCAGTTCCTCTGTCAATAAAGTAAGGATAACGACCTCCTTGCAAAGTGCTTTAAGAGCTATGGATCTGACCTATCAACACCTGGGTTGTGTATTCCTGTTTTTCTCATACCGACCAAGCTGGAATGCCCTGTGATTCTGTAAAAAAAATAAACGTTCATCTATCCATGAGGTATTTACTGCAGCTAAATCTAATAATACAGTGAGTAAAGCGTGGCTTTTTCCTGTACTCACCCTGGATTTCTCAGCAATGCTGCAGCTGGGGCCGTTCCACTGAATCAGCACTTTCCCAAGGTCCAGCAAGAAAACATCACCCTTATTGAAACTGTCCCAGGAAAGCTCTACCTGTCACGGGGAAAAGAAAGCGTTCAACAGACCGGGGCCACAACAAAAGCTGCAGGAGACAAGGCACAGCCATTGTGAACTTGGAAGGTAAGAACTGGTCTGCAGTGACATACACATTTTTCTAGCACTCAGCTATTCAGTGAGCCCAATGGCTCCTCTCATGATAATACCAAACCCCCAAGCAAGGTCTTGAAAACAATCCTGTAGTGGGGGTCCTTGAGATGAGCTATCTAGAGGCAAACCTGGCCAAAAATGGGGGTAGGGGGAGAGGCAAGGAGGAATGATCCATAAGGAGAGAGGGATCTTCTTACCTCTGTGGCTGACACGTGCTTCTTCCCCTTGACATGAAGGAGACGCTTGATGTTGTACATATTGGTCTCCACGTGCTTAAATCCTGAAGCCACTCCTCCCTTCTTGTAGCTGTTGCATAGCAGGGGTTTAAGATTTAGAGCTGGTTAGGAAACACCTTCCTCTCTATCCTCTGAGAACCGCTCCAGCTTTTAGTGACAACTAAAAAATCTGCAACCAATATAACCCCAAACTCCTAAAAATGAAATGTCAAATGCTGTGTTTCCTCACTCTACTGTTCATGGTCCTTGGTCAAACCATGACTCCTCACAGTGTCCATCTTACTGTTATGGGTGTTGTGCTGCTGTGCATCTTGGGAGAAGGTGTGCAGATGAACAGGCAGGTTAGGGATGGCAATAGAAACATAACACAACCAAACTGAGAATCCCATTCACCAAGGCAGTGACATCTCAGAATTGAAATATTCCATAAACGTTCAATTAAAAAAAATGAAACTTATTTTCCAGAAAACAGACTTTTTGCTAAAATTTGGTTTTGTTCAGAATGGTTATTCTATTAAAAGTAGCTTAGATAGGAAATTGTTGCCATAAGTAGAACAAAATGCTATCATTGTAATCAGGTACAGGACACTGTCTTTCTTTCAGATTTAATCTACCAATTTTGCTCTTCCACCCTTGAATGTACACTGCAGTAGTCGCTGTTAGCACTGTATTGCCTCACTGCATGATGCCATCCCCTCCTTTCCATTCAACCTTGCAAGGAAGACACAATCACACCATGAGGCCACATGGGCCTCCAAGGAAGTCCCAGAGCCCTTTGACTGATTTTTACTCAAGGCTACCCCACTTCCACGTATCCTAGACTATTTTAGAAAACAGACACAGTGTTCGTACTACAGTGACAATTGACAAGATGTAATTGCAATTTATGGGAAAGAGAGACAATTAACTGAAAGTCACAGATTTTGTCACATGGGTAATGTATGTATTTTATCATAGCATGGAAGAGATTGGCAAACATGGGCAGGTGTGTGAGTGATTCACAGTATTTTAGACTTGTTTGGCCCAGCTGAACACATCCACAGAAGGGTGCTTTGGTGATTACTCCACCTGCCAAGGTGTAGAAAGAGCCTGCTTTAATTTCTCATTCTGCCTCAGCCTTCCTGCTTGACCTTAGGGATGTGGTTTAGACCAAGATGAAGCCTAACTCATACTGGTTTCAGAGGCAGACAGGTTTCCAAATAGAGTCCTAAACCTGCATACTTTTGAAGGTCTGAATTTTAGTTCTTCATTGCCTCTTACTTATCTATAAGATGAGCACAAATGCACATATTTTGTCTCACAAAAGGGAATTCATGAGAGGTGGTAGAGATGCAGAATACAGAGATATCAAAAACCAGGCTGGGATAGAGGGCATTAACCAAAGCAAGGCACTTAGGATGTTTATCGCCAGTGAAGGTCCTCCTGGAGGATGGCTGTTGGAGACACCTTCCGAAGACCCCAAAGGGAGTAAAGACCACAGAAATGGAATTCAACAGTATCTTTTAGATGACAAAAGCTCAGAGTCAAACTTTCCTTCCTCTACAGGAATATTATTCCCAGTGTGAGTCAAATCAGCAGTTCTTGTCAAGGTGGGTATTAGTCTGAAGTGCTCTGAATGGAACTCCAGGGACTATGACCTGCCTCACTGCAGGGTGTTTTACACTACTCACATAATGCCATTGCGGAAATAGCTTTGGAAGGTCTCAGATTCGTGTCCCTGCACTTCCCGGTGCTGCACGGGGCTCCCTCTGAGTGCGTTGTCCAGCTGGGTGACGTACATGGCCGCGGCACCTTGCTCATCCTGAGATGAATCCTTGCCAATCCAGTAATGCAAATCCACAGCGGAGCCGCGAGAAGTCCTTTTGGCCTGGAAGAGGTGGGAAAGGTGAGTCAGGATGAAGTCACAGCTCATGTGTGTGTTTTAAACCGTATCACTGGCCAGGGAGACCTGCCAAAACCAAGGGACCGTGGAGCCCTTTCCCAGGGTCTTTCCCAATTCTGCTTTTCTCCTGGGCAAGGATGGTACCTTATGTGCTTTTAAAACTCTGTTATCAAGGAAAATTGAGCACATGTGCAATTACAAAATTGAATGTGTTCAACCTGTCCTACTTTCATAGAGTTTGATTTTAAAATTTAAAGGATGCTCTTCTCATAGACCACCTTGTTAAATGTAATCTACACCGCTATTTATTTGTCTGGAGACGCTCTCCTTTATTACCATTCTCTTTCTCATATCACACTATGCAGTAACACAAACTGTCTCTGAATTCCAGCTGACTTGCAAAACAGACATAACTCTAAACAGAGCTGTGCATGCTGTGATTCGTCTTATTACAGAAAAACCCAACAGCCTACAAAGAGGAGGTGAGCGATCTGAGAACTGGTGTGCTTATTGTTATGTGAGTTGTGCCAGTTATTTTTCAGCACCTACTGTGTTAAACCCTATCCTGGACACCTGGGAAAGGTAATAAAAGCTCATTTTATAAACTGGATTTGACACTAAGTTCTGTTTATTTGCTTTGTGCGGGGATACCACAGCGAAACACACTAGAAGAACTTGAACAAAATACAACTGAGTTCCTCTAGGCGCAGCTAATTAATCTGTGGCAAAATCACTCCATTTAATACACTGTTGTTGAAGATGATCAAAGCCACGTTGTCCCATGGACTATCTTCATTTGGAGAGCCTCCAGTCAAGATGCAGAATGCAAACCCTCCTGTCTGCAGGGGGGAAGGAGAGTGGTGGGTTAATTATGAGCTTTTCTACCTGGGAAAGCTATGGCAACATAAGCTGAGCCTGTGAGCATCAAAATCTATACCAGTATCTATCAGTATCCATAGTCAGTATCTACAGTCATCTCCTTTCAGGGACATGTGTATTCTGCTCTAAGCATGTCTTTGGGTGGCTGTGACCAAACTGATTCACCAGAAGGACTCAGAAGGTGGCATAAAGGCGTGTGCATGGTAATTAGAGCAGGAGACTCATTCTGCACTGCTATCCCAGCCCGCTTTCCCAGCTTGACAAATACTGGATGTGCATTTGGTTCTTGTGGGGTAGTAGAGGCTTTGCTATCTCTTGACTGATGGAGATGTTTGCAGGAGAGACACTCAGATGCAGGAAGTGGGAAATGCTTCTGGTTTCAACCATATGGACGTTGTTTGATGCAATGGGGCCTGGGTTGCTCTATGCAGTCGAAAAGATTTGGAAGGAAGTCTGGGAGCTGAGTGCAAGGCATCAACCTCCCACAGAGCTTCAGGAACACAAGGCAGTTTGTACAGCCCACATAGTCTAGTTCTCACTTGGTTCTGGCTAGCCTGAGTTCAGCTGGTTGCAAGAAGGCCTGGACCAAACTTGGGAGACCAGATGAAGTGTCCTAATGGGGACATGAGAAGGGCTGCAGAGCCTCTCTTCTGCTTGGGTGGCACACCTCCATAATCCATAACACCTGTTGAAAATGAGACCTCCCAGTCAGCCACCTCTCACCCCACCAAAATGCTCCCATAGGTCATGTGAATGTGGGCCTTGATTTAATTTGCCAGGAATGTACTCACCATTTTTCCAGTTGTCTACTAAACAGACCAAAGTTTGCCAGCCTTACTTACATGCAGAATTATGTAGCAGTCTCCTTCAAAAAAAGTCCCATAAGCCCTTTCAGGTACAGGAACCATCTTCATGTTCTGTAAGGAAATGAGCATTTGGGTCACTGCTAGAACTTCAGAGCCAGAAGTTGGTGTGTGTGAAACAGGACAGCTGGGGTGCACGAAACACTGAGGTGGCAATCAAGGTCTGGAGAAGCCACTTCTGGGGGAAATCCCAAAAGTACTAAGGGGCAAGAAGGGGCAAATGATAATGCTGCTTGGGCAGACTGACAATGATTTTTTAGCCTCCTTGTCCTCTAGGTCTAGAGCAAGAAGACCTCGAGGCCAGGCTGAAGTGCTCCAGAACTTGAATATACAGGGAATTTCCCAGGGAAGTGAGCACGTCTCATCCTGGTCTTAGTTTTGGGGCATGGCTTTTTCTCAGTATCCGTAAGTTCAAGGGTAACTTTCAGAGCTTTTTTAGGATAACCACTTTGCCAGGGATTCATAGCAACTAGCAGTGCTGAGAAAAGACAGACTTGAGGACGTTGATGAGTCCCCCACCCCTCCAGACCCTAATTGCACACTTCATCTGGTACAAGCGCACAATTAACCAGCCACGGCTGCCCAGTGTAGGTGCCTGGATGTGACACCCACCAGTGCACACACAGCTCCTGGGCCTGAACTGTGGTTCCCTGGAATTTGAGACACGCATTCCTTTGGTGGCCTGACTTGTTTCCCAACATACCAGCTTGACCTTCGTGAACTGACATGTCTCTAATTACAGATCCTCTGGAAAGAGGCTTAGTACAGTGCTTTGGAGAGAAATGGAAAGGCAAAGACCCTGTCATATTTGGAACATAGGTGGGACCTGTAGAGGGCCACCACCACTTGGAGAGGTGTGTCCCTGCCCACTGCTACCCTGAGTGGGCTCTGCACCTCAGCCTATGCCCCATCTTGTTGTAGGTGAATGTTCTTGGTGAATTGGGCCAGAAAAAGGCAGAACTGAGCAGAGTCTGGCTCCAATTCAAAATCAGATACCACCACAAGCAGAAGGTGACCTCGCAAGCTGCCTCTCCCTGAAGTGACCCATCAATCAGAGTGGGAAAGACAAGGATGAAGTGCAGACAGACTCCATGAGATGCCTTTGCTGCAAAAATGTGTGCCCTCCCCATGGCAGCTGCTGGTATAGACTAAGGTTATCTTTGCATAACCCCTTGCCTTGGTGAAATGGGTAATTCACTTCTGGTGTGCTAAAGCAGCCTTGCATTGCCTCCCAAAGTGGGTGAAAAAGCCTCCAGCGCTGGGGGAACAGTTTCAGTCCCACCACATTCATGTGTCCTTAGTCAATATTACCTCTGCTTTACAGAGCCAGAAACCAAACCAATAACATGTTGAAAGCTGCAAAGGGAGAAGTTGAGTCTCCACTTTCCCACTCTTTTCCTACCCAGATTACTTCAAGAACATCTCTTTCTTGAAACATATACACATGCACACACAGAGGACATATTGCCTCTTGTCGTACCTCTATGCTCCATATCTGCAATCCCAGCTTTCTCTCAATAGTTGGGAGACTTATGTCGCCGTCTGTCATCCTGCAGTCTGAGCTAGAAGGCAAAGGAAGAAGAAAAAAACCAAAATAAATATATATAATTGCATACAACAGTAAGTCAGCCGGGTTCCTCTTACTGTCAGTGGAGGTTTAATACAGATAATCCACACCTTTAAATGTCTCTATCTCTCTCCTGACTATGAAAAGAGCATTGATGTAATTATCAACAGTTAGGTGGGATGAGCCTCCATGTCCAGGGTATTCATGTTCACTGGAAGCCAAGCAATGTGTGGTATCACAGCCCAGCAAAGACTGAACAGGATACTGTTGTTCTGGTGCAGGATTATTTTTTTCCCTATTTGAATAAGTGGAAAAAATTTTCAGGAGGGAAGAATTAATGGAGGAGACGTATGCTCTCCTGAAGCAGCCACTGGAGGAGCCACTGAAGCCACTGGTCAGGTACCCTGAGACACTGGAAAGCACTAAGGAACGAAGCCCTTCCACTTTAGGAGGAGATTCAGGTGTAAATTAAGACACCTGCAAGGTATCTCAGGGCAGGGCACCAGGCTCTCAGCTCCGTAAAGGTCAATGGAGACACAGCCAGCGTGGTCAGTGGAGCATATGGAGCAATCCAGCTGATGACCTGATGTTTACACATAGCCGAGCAGCTCCCTAGGCTCTGCTGCTTGTAAGGGGAAGAGGTAGGTTTCGGCTGCCCACACGAAGGTGTCTAGTGACATTTGAGATGTCTTTGGTATCTCCAGCTGCCCCTCTGATGGGTCCCTCTCAGGCCCCATCCATCCTCTGTCACCTCTACTAGCTGTTAATATTAAAAACAACTGCTCTTAGCTGTGCTCCTTGTTCCTGCCGCTTGGATAGCTGAGGTTTTGTTCAAGCAGCAGCTTCTGAACTCAGCTTGTTTACAGGGCAATCTCCTGAAGCAAATCCAAATTCGATGCATATGAAAACACTGGGTTAATCCTAGCAGAGCTGGCTGGCCTGTGGGGCATGGCAGGTGCCTCCCGAGCAGCCATGGGACAGAGCTCGCATGCATTTGTGTAGGGGCAAGACCCATATCAGTCGTTCCTGTATGAGTCAATCCTGCTCGCAAATCAAAGCCCAAGCTTCGAGAGAAAACACGGCTCACTGATTTCTGCATTTTGCATTCATTTTCTCCACCAGTGCACTCTCCTGATTTGCATTTGCTCATGACAGACTGAACTACTGTTCTGCGTTAAAAACAACGGCAACCTGATTGACTGCATTTTCTCCTCTGTCTCCGGTTGAAAAGGCTGCACTGATTGTAGGCCATGGCCTCTCCTGTGCTCCTCTGCTCCGCTGTAGGAAACCGCCTGCAAGAAGGAACGGTGCTGTGCTCAGCTCAGCACAACCAAGCCACAGTGAGATGAAAAATACAAGAGGTTATTGCAGAAAGCCATGGGAGAAGCTGCTTCTGAAGGAGGAAAAGGACAAAGACAGATGGTCCCCTGCAAGAAGGTGTGGTTATTGCTGGTGTTACGGAGAGATGTGCTGCACTTGGCACCATAAAGTCATGAGAAGTGATGGTCCTTCTTCTGAAGAGTTTGCACACTAAAAGCTCAAAAATTGCTGCTCAAGGCAGGAACATCAGTCCGTCCAGATCTCCCACAGCCCAGAACTGCCAGACCCTGGCTCTTTGCACAAGCAGTAGAGAGATGCAGGTAGAATCACAGAATGATAGAATCACAGCATGGTTTGGGTTGGAAGGGACCTTACAGCTCATCCAGTCCAACCCCTGTCAAGGGCAGGGACACCTCCCACCAGCCCAGGTTGCTCAAAGCCCCATCCAACCTGGCCTTGAACACTGCCAAGGATGTTTTGAGCACAGCCCCAACACCTCTCTCCTAATGGTGTAGGCACCCACAATCTGTCAACACTCAGCAGTGGGACTCAGCCACGCTCACTCCTTCCTGAACACAAATATATCTGAAGGATGGTGGAAGACTGAGTTCATGTGGCCTCGTGTACCTACCAGGAGCACATTCACCAACCTCCATCTCCCTTTCAGTTCCTTCAGACAGCTTCCAGGCAAGAAGACAGACAGCAAGGAGAAAAAAAGAAGACGTTTTTCATCTCAATTCCCAGAAAGGTAATTGAGACCCACACAGATTATCAACCATATCCAGGAAGATACTTCAATGTCTACAGAGGAGCTAGACACTTTTCTGAATGGGGTCCTGACCCACCTACAGTGAAGTCCATGGCTATCAGGAACTGAGGCCAAAAATATGGTCCCAGTTCAAGTCTTTATCCAAAAGACCTTTCCTTTCTTTTTAATAAAGCATTTGAAAGTTCCCTACCAAAGAAAAAAACAAATGAAGCCTCCTTCCAGCAGCTATATTTTTGATTTATTTAGGGTTTTTCCTTCCAGCATCAAAACAGGAACAAGCTGAAAACAAAGCCAATAAAGATGTTGTATGTGAGGGAGGATTCAGGGGGTTGAAGTTTTTTAGCAAAACCACCACAGCTCCCTGTGGAAGGCAGCAGGCGTCTTGCTAACAGCGCAGGAACCCGGCAGCTGGCCAGATGTGAGACACAGCTGGCTCCCTGCATCCCAACCTCTCCTCTTGGAAAAGTTAACCCAAAGGATGCTGAGATTCCTCTGAGCGCAGACAGCTGTGTTGGACAAACCCCTCCAAAAGCCAGCAACGCTCTACTGATTCCCACCCAAACCTCTTTGACTCAAAATGGGGATCTTGGATCTCACCCACTCTTAAGGGTCCTTTCTCCATCTGAAACCTGCCCATCAGCTCTGGTCTCCATTTTTCTGGGAAATGCTGTCCCTCCCTTCCTCCTTAGTCATTAAACTGGGGGAAGTGTGATGCACAGACAAAGCTGGCTGTGTCTTTGGGCTTTGCAGCTTCTTCCGGCTGGCGGCCAAGTTAGAAATAATAGGAATATGACTTCTATAATCAAACAGCTCATTTCATTAATGATTTAAAGAAGGTTTTTAATCAGATGATCCCATAATTCAACTCTCACCCAGACACAAAATTGAGTATTTATGGAGTGAAAACTTCACATCTGTGCTAAAACCAGGAAGGGCAAAAACTTTTCTAATTTAAAATGGAAAAAAAGGGGACGTTAAGAGGCTTGGGTTCACTGTGAGGTTTCAACAGCAGTGTCTGGGTCAGTTCCTATCTCAATCAAACCAGTTTTGCCCAGCGCAAGGTGAAACGCAAATTGTCAAGAAGCATGAGTCAACTGCCTCTGGGGCAGGAATTCACCTGAAAAATAACTGGTTATGAGGTTGGACATTTGCTTCCTTGTGTGCAGACACAGCCTTACCTGTGAAGGGGGAAGAGAGGCACTAAAGCAGCTGTAGCTCACTTCTTTGCCTCCGCATTAGTAATATGCAACTACCCAATTTCCACCTCCAGGGCCTGCTGCCCTATTTCTACCATTTTAAGGGACTCTCACAACCATGAAGAGAGGACACAAGTTCACACCATGAGTACAGGCCGAGAGGTGACCACTGCATAGCAAAGCCAACTGTTGGCTTGGAGCTGCTCTGCTGGGTCATCACCACCCAACTGCGATACTATAAATTAAACTGTGAAGAGCAATGCTGCTCTTGGGTGAGGACAGAGGACCTGGAAACCAAATGCTGGCGAGTGGCATCTTGGCTGGACATCACAATGGAGACAAAATAGAAATTCTAGAGCTAAAAGGAAAGCCTTCCCTAACATGGTCTAGGTAACAAAGCTGGTGGGTGAGGGCAGATGGGTCTCTGTTACACCCGCTCACATTCACATGCTGCCAAAACCATAGCATTGCTCCTGTTTAATACGACCTCCATCCCCTCTCCAACCAGCACAGTGTGGGGAAAAGCTTTGCCTTCAAGAAGGACTAAATGACTAATTAAGTGTCAAGGTCACTCCCAAGATTGGTTAATGAATAACAGTGCCAGCAATCACAACTTCATTTCACCCAACCTGGTACGTGTTGGAAAGCAAACCCAGCAGGACTTCAGGCAGACTTGGGCTGTTTGGGTGGGGAGGGAAAATAAGGACTCAGAAAGGGGATAGGAGATAGTTTCAAACTCCCGAAGTTTGTTCTGAATTAAGCCTGATTTGGCTTGTCTGGGTTTTGGCGGCACACTTACTCGGCTGTAGTCACGGTAATAAAAAACCCCAGTGAAATGACTAATGCTCTGTACAGCTTCGGGAAAATAGGAAGCAGCTGTGGCTCCAGCCTTTCCAGGCTGAAAGGCCTAATTATTGGGAATACTTGGACTGGCATTAGATGAGGTAAACCAGGGCTGCTGAATTGCTTTCATTGTCTCCATTATAGTTGGGCATCTGGGCCCAAGTAGGTGCCATTTTTTTGTCTGCAGAGGACAGCAGTTAACTCTCGGTTTGCCCAGAGGAATGAAGCTCAACGTTGAGTTACCTTGTGTAATCAGCATCAGCTACTGCTCAGGACCGTTGCTTTTAATGGTGACTGTCCCTGCTGAGTGACTGTCCCAAAGTACAGCACCCAACCAATATAAGCTGTCTTGTATTTTCCTGTTGTAAGAGGAGAAAAAGTGTCTTTTATCTCACATGGAAATGATAGGTAGAGAGGTCCAGCAATGGGGCTTGCCTTCTCTCTCATGCTGTCACACACTCCATCACACAACATCCTACTGCAATTTTTTAGCAGGAAGGCAAAATTTGCATAGGTGAGAGCACCTGCAACATACATATCCATATGTGTGTGTGTGTTGGTGACAGCTCCTGTCCTCTTGCACAGTCACTGAAGGGTTGCAATCAGAGAGGCTGAATCACATCACCCATGTTGGATGTGCTGGGATGTGGTGATGAGGCAGGGAATGGGAGATGTGCTTTAGGGGGTGGCAAAAGAGGAAGAGGTGCAGCTCATCTCATCCTTCTCCTCTAGGTCCTATAAAGTCCAGGTTCAGC